>NW_027125697.1:87500-172500 GCF_037325665.1 Littorina saxatilis
ATTGGTTAGTATCAAAGAAAAGCGCACTTTTAAGATGGGCTGTTCAATTTGTTTTACGATGGAATTTTCGTTGATGTCTTTTTGACAAGTACTATGCCATAGGAGTTCGATTAGCACTATATTCACATATGAATACTGAAAAGAACCAGTATTGTGTGCATTTGAAAGTTCATCTGTCAGTGCAACAAACTGTACTTTTGAGGGTGTGAATAACTACGGTGCACTTTCCGATGAGCACGGCCTTTTCCACAAGACAGTACTAATCGAGTTCAACATGCACTCTATGCAAATCGGAATACATGCACAGAGCGATTGGTGTGTACATTTGGAATCTATCATTTATCAGCGTAGCACCGCCTGCACTGTTCACTTTTAAAACTTAACCGTGCGGCTTTTCTCAGTTGTCTGTGCCTTGAATTTGTGGTTCGCCTGCCTGGTTGTCATCTCAAAGTTGATAATTTCCTTGTCATACCCCGTTTCCCTTTGAAGATACGTTCCTCCAGCTCTTTCCCGTTAAATAACATCTTGTAAATCAATGTAGATTATCCCATGCTTTTACATGCAATAATACCATGGTCCCACTTATAGATACAGAAATAAAACCATTACATATGCGCGACGTATGCACCATTCTTGAGCATACGTTTATTTACTTTTCATCCACCATACAAATACAAGTGCATTTGCATGTACCCACGCATGAGCAATTAAAAATTGTTCTACTTATTCCATATGTTTATGTATTAAATTACGCATCGATAGGGCACTGGCTCTCATTGTCTGTCTATCTCTCCGTCGCCCATTGCCCCCTCCCCTACCCCCCCCCCCACACACACACACACACACACACACACCTCAGCCTCTCATCAAACACAAGCAAATCGGTAAAGAAGGAATGTTTGCGTGCGGGAATCCCGTACGCCATATAATCATTATCTCTGCTGATGGTTTTGTACTTTATCACGGACTTCTCCTCTCGCCGCGACATCAGTGCTCCGATTATCCGATGATTAACTCTTTACGTTATTGCTGAATTGCGAGATTTCTCACCGTGACTCCTCGCTATCATGGCAACGATTTTCCGTTTAGACCGCTGGCGATGAGCGTAATGAATGAGTTAAAGACCGTTCCCGATAGAAAGAGTTTGTCATGAGATTACTGATCCAAAATGTATATGGATTTCTCTGTCTTCTTGTCAGTGCATTGTTACGAGAGTACTTTCGCCAGGGATCGTCAGTTTTAGGGACAGAATGGCGGAGTTTTAAGCGATGAAGAGATCGTGAGACTCTTGTTGCTTCTATAGCTTTCCCTGAGAGGAAGCGACCAGAATTTCCAAACAATAGCATAATAATGCATGGATAGAAATGAAAGCAAATAAATTGATGTCGAGCTCTATTAGTATAACTTTTTGGAGCAGACTTGACTCATTGACGTTTGAGTCTGTTGCTGTTTTCAGAACGCGCTGAATATGAGAACATTTGAAATGTTCAGTCAAATGTTACCGCGGCATGCGGCAATATTCCAATGAAATTTACTGAATAAACTTGTTAAAACCAAATGTTACCGCATTCAGGAAAAGTAAGAACGAGTATTTGACACATATATGCACAGAAAGAGCCGAGGGCGATTCTGGGGCAGACGACCTTCTGTAAAGGCTGTGCTTCTGTGAACCTGTTTACATCTCCTGGTTTATAATTGTACAGTTGAAAGTGTCGAGCTTTTTTTGAGAGAGTAAAACATGCCGACATTTGAGCATGTCTTTTCTCTCAGAACGCATTTATAACCACCCGATTAAATACTAACAAATCCCTGAATGTTAAACGATTTGAAATGTTCAGTCAAATGTTTCCGCCAGTGCTCCGATTATCCGATGAATAGCTGTTGCTGAATTGCGTGATCTCTCACCGTGACTCCTCTCTATCGTCGCAACGATTTTCTGGTGCGGAGCGCAATGAATGACTTAAAGACCGTTGTGAAAAGACTTAGTCATGAGATTACGAAATCCAGAAGGTAGACTCTGCTGATCCAAAATGTATTATGGATTTATCTTTTCTTGAGAACTTTCGTCAGTGCATTATTACGAGAGGAGGTTTCTTTAGATGTCGTTTTGGGGACAAATTTGCGGTTTTAATGTGTTTTTTAATTCTTATATTGTTTTTCCAGGTGAACAAGAGAGCATTTTGCTGAGGATCTTTCATTCTGTGCTTCTTGTTACATTGATTTTCGATTCTTCCGGTATTGTGTAGAAGTTTGACTTTATGAAGAAAGCAAGGAGAACCTTAAAATTCTTTTCAATAATGCAAGAAAAGTATAATCTAAGAATATGTGACATGTTCTGACAGTGCAGCATCCCATTTTGCAGTAAATAACTAGAAATTAGCACCATATTTGCAAAACTGCTTTGCAGATTAGCATACATCTAGCTTTCGGTAACACCAGAGACGAGTTTGTTTGTTTGTTTGTTTGTTTATTTGTTGCTTAACGTCCAGCCGACTACGCAGAGCCATATCAGGACGACCCAGAGACGAGTAGTAATTCTACAATAAGAAACAAATTCCAAGCGGCCTTCCCCGTTCACTCTCCTGAAATTATTATTTGACTGTCATTTCTGTGAATGTTAACCAAGATGTTTTCCCCTGTGTCTTGCAATGTGTATAAGAAACACATTCGAAGTGCCCGGCAGTTAAAATGATAATGTTTAACACGAAAACTGTCTGAATGCTGTGTTTGGTAGTAATTTCAGACCGTTATATTATTCAAAGATATGTTGCTGGGTTTTTTTTTTACATTATGCGAAGCGTTTTAGCCCTGTATGTCACGGAATATGCATGCGTTTCCTAGATAGTAGGTTTGACTTCCTCAATATATCCAACAGTCTTAATCTGCCTTTACGAATGGGTATGTTTGAGAAATAAATAAAATATGATGACGAACGGAATCCGGCTCCTGACACAGTAGAGCTGGGCGAAGCAAACCGCTAGCTGATTAAAACGTATTTAATTAGTTGGCATAGTTTCGGAGTAGTTTTGAGCAAATCATTGCAGGTGTTTCTAAATTTACAGTACAGCGTATGTCCCTTGACATTTTTAAGGTCAAAATCTTCAGAAAACTTTCCAAAAGGGCGCCCTCGGTGTACTATCTTTAAAGTATCTCGCTCTGCGGTAAATGCAGCTAGACATGAGTTGTAATAACTTCGATAAGAAAAACATTCCTGTCCGATCACTATTTGCAAAGAATAACTTGTTTGTCATTTCTGTCGATTATTTTCCCCAGAGGTTCCCCCCTATTTCTCTCACTCGTCTCTTTTCTTTGCAGGAATAATGCGACTGTCATTTCTGTCTGCGTTTGCACACGAATGTTTCTTTCTTCTTTTTTTTTTCTTCGTTTTTATATTTAGTCAAGTTTTGACTAAATATTTTAACATCGAGGGGGAATCGAAACGAGGGTCGTGGTGTATGTGCGTGTGTGCGTGTGTGCGTGTGTGTGTGTGTGTGTGTGTGTGTAGAGCGATTCAGACTAAACTACTGGACCGATCTTTATGAAATTTGACATGAGAGTTCCTGGGTATGAAATCCCCATACGTTTTTTTCATTTTTTTGATAAATGTCTTTGATGACGTCATATCCGGCTTTTCGTGAAAGTTGAGGCGGCACTGTCACGCCCTCATTTTTCAACCAAATTGGTTCAAATTTTGGTCAAGTAATTTTCGACGAAGCCCGGACTTCGGTATTGCATTTCAGCTTGGTGGCTTAAAAATTAATTAATGACTTTGGTCATTAAAAATCGGAAAATTGTAAAAAAAAATAAAGAATTATAAAACGATCCAAATTTACGTTTACCTTATTCTCCATCATTTGCTGATTCCAAAAACATATAAATATGTTATATTCGGATTAAAAACAAGCTCTGAAAATTAAATATATAAAAATTATTATCAAAATTAAATTGTCCAAATCAATTTAAAAACACTTTCATCTTATTCCTTGTCGGTTCCTGATTCCAAAAACATATAGATATGATATGTTTGGATTAAAAACACGCTCAGAAAGTTAAAACAAAGAGAGGTACAGAAAAGCGTGCTATCCTTCTTAGCGCAACTACTACCCCGCTCTTCTTGTCAATTCCACTGCCTTTGCCATGAGCGGTGGCCTGACGATGCTACGAGTAAAATGGCATTGCGTTCAGTTTCATTCTGTGAGTTCGACAGCTACTTGACTAAATATTGTATTTTCGCCTTACGCGACTTGTTGTTGTTGTTGTTGTTGGGGGGGGGGGGGTGCTTTTCTCACTTCCTAGTAAGAAGAATATGATAGTCATTTCTGTCAATGTTGATCCAAAAGTGTTCCCCCTCTTTGCTTGACTATTTGCCCGGACCCTTTCCCCCTCCACCCCCCACCCCCCTCCCCCCTTCACTTGTCTAACTCCTTTATGCGACTGACAATCCAGTCAATGGGCGACTTGCTGCAGTTATGGTTGTATTTGAATGGGAATGGCTTCTGTTTCTACAGTGTTCCATTGATTATTCATAGCGTTCAATTCATCTCTAAAGAATCTTGTGTGGCGGAAAATAAACTCTTTTACTCTGCTTGAGTTAGTAACCGCACTCTTTCAACTGTTCTAGATCCAGTAGCAAAAAGAAACCACAGGCATGTTGTGTTTGTTTTTTAGCTCACGGTCTTTGTTGCACAGTGTACCAATGACAGTTTTCCCATTGATTAAAGTTCCTGGAAGTTTCTTTTCGTTGAAGGCGGTCATGTGGATAGACAGATGTGCCATGTTGTAGTCACGTGACAGTTGATTATGTTGATTATATTATGCACGCTGATTTTTGAAAGGACGTTTCCTGGTCGCCTCTAAGATACGACATGAAGTTCTGTTCAGATTGTATTGTTTGACCGTGAAAGTGATTTGAAAGAGTCACAAGGGGGAGGGGAAGGTTTGGGGGTGGGGGGGGGGGGGGGGTATTGATATGGTAGAACTAGTTCAAAGCCAATATGTGGGTCCTCTTGTTAAAAACAAAACTTCGTGTAGCATGATGAATGCACACCATGCACCATTTAGTGTTGGTGTGCATGGATCATTTATGATCCTCTGCGATGAAGATGGCAGTGCGCCGCTGGTCCTTCAGACTGCAGGAGAGATTCTGGGTCACCGGGGTGGGGTCTGGCTAGGTCCTCTTTCTGGACGCCTCGTAGAGCGGGCAGGACTGCAGCTAATTTTGTTGTCAGGTTGCCAGTCCCGCACGGGCACTGCTCTGTCTGGCTGATGCGGACTTTTGAAATACAGATCATCTGATTAAGACACGGCTAAAGAAGTATTATGTGTTATAGTGTTTCTCACGCTTCTGATCCCTATGACACGGGTGTTGAGTTTCCTTTGTCAAGTTAATATTCTACTTACGTTGCTTTCTCATCAAGGAGAAAGTACACGCTACAATGCCCCCTTCACGTTTTAATGTGTTTCCCTTTCGATGAATTTTGAGATAATATGATAATGCGACTTTTCTGTCATTATTTATGTATTTTGCACTCTTTATGAATGTGAGATATTATGGTAATGCTGGATTACTTGGGTCATGTTTCATATACTTTTCTCCCTTCTTTTTGATTCTGTGTTGTTTTCAACTGTTGATTTTTTCACCTTGCGATGTTACTGCAGTGATTGTATCTTAAATACTGTACTTTTAACTGGATTTTCTTTCTTTCTTGACCTTGAATCATTATGCCGTGTAACGAATAAGAGTAGGCTAACATAGATCTTCCGAAGATAACTGTTATTACCCTTTCGCTTTTTTATGTGGCTATATATAAAATGAATCAGAGACCGTATAATGTTAATTTCTGTTACACTTTGCCGTAGCTAAACCATGACGCGCGCTTTGCACCTACCTGGAAAGGATTCAAGATTACTCCTCGTTAAGTGGGCCACAAAAACGCTCTCCGCCCCACACTACCCCCCCCCCCCCCAAAAAAAAAAAAGAAAAAAAAAAGAAAAAAAAAAAAAAGCATGGGTCATATGGCCGCGGCGTCTGTGATGGAAGCTCCCAATCTTTGGCGTGCCTGATTGAAGTGGTGGCTGTTTGCCCATTATTTCTCTTCACCAGGGTGCGCGAGGATCTCGTAAACCATTTGTATTTTACTCTGTAAGCCGCGTCTGGGGATTCCAGAACCGGCCCTGCTCTGCACCGCCCAGCGCCGGCGGCTGCATGGCTACTATGTATAATCCACAGGCACCGGAATCATCACAGGACAAGAATTCAAGCTTACCATTTAAGTTCCACAAGTTTCTCTAGAAACTGCTTCAAATTCTGAAATGCTTTCGGTCGTTTTGAGCCGAAAGAAGAATATGGGCCCTTCGCAGTTCCAATACGCCATTTGGAAAACAAAATTTTTAGACGAGGTTGACCTTAGGGTGTCCAAGGGACATTCACGTTGCTGTTATTTAGACTCATCTGCAGCGGTTTACTCGAACACGCTTCCATATAGCTAGGATAATTGATTGACATGTGAATTGAGGAATAGCATACTTTTCTGAAACAAACTCCCGATTCAGATCATCATACTTTACTCAGGTGCTATGGTAGAACAAATGGTTAGACATATATGGAGGCTTTGCAAAAGACCACCAGCTTCATATCCAGAGCTGGACTCCAAGTGTAAAGGCGAACGACAAGAAGAAGAAGAGATATATATGGCATCATAATCTGAACAATACAGGGCGTTAAGCAACATCAAAATACTTCAAGGGGTCATGGGTTTTACTTTAAAACTAAATCTGATGTGTTGCCTGTGCTAAGAAAACAAGTATCATTCTACCTGGTTCTTCTTTTCGCTGAAGCTAGGTTCATGCTGACGGGCGCAGTGGCGTGGTGGTAAGACGGCGGCCTCCTAAATGGGAGGTCGTGAGTTCGAATCCCGGTCGCTGCTCCCTGGTGGGTTAAGAGTGGAGATTTGTCCGATCTCCCATGTCAACGTATGTGCAGACCTGCTAGTGACTTAACCCCCTTCGTGTGTACACGCACGCACAAGACCAAGTGCGCACGGAAAAGATCCTGTAATCCATGTCGGAGTTCGGTGGGTTATAGAAACACGAAAATACCCAGCATGCCTCCCCCGAAATCGGCGTATGCTGCCTGAATGGCGGGATAAAAACAGTCACACACGTAAAGCTCCACTCGTGCTAAAAACATGAGTGAACGTGGGAGTCTAAGCCCATGAACAAAGAAGAAGAAGAAGAAGCTAGGTTCATTCCCCTTCACTGTCTGTCTGGTTGCCTGTTGTCTGAGTACAGGCCTGAAATTTATCCACGATGATGCGTTTTACAGTCGATTAGGCGTGCAGGCAAAAAGAAAAGAAAATACAAGTTGAAGAAGGGAAGGGTGATGAATAAGTGAAGCTGTTGTGCTTGTATCACTATCTTGTCTGACGTGAAGACCTACAATGTTTGTAGTCGCACCGTGGTGCACTCCTGGGAAAACCACCATTTTCTTTGAACGCTTTATTCTTTCTGTCCTTTTTTTGTTCGTTCTGCGTCTGCTTTTCTCTTTGTTTCTGCTTAAACGGCCCTATACTGCAAAGTTCTTGACACCCTCCCCATCCACCTCCCCCCCACCCCCCCCCCACCCCCCACCCCCCCCACCCCGCCCCAAGTCTGCCTTGGTAGCAGGGTGTAGCAAGGAAGCAAAGAAACAAACAATCAAACACACAACAACAACAACAACAACAACAACAACAACAACCAAACCCATGGTTATGCACGCAATATATCTATTTTTTGTATACGTGTGAGTTGTAGCCAGCAATCGCAGAAGAACAAGAGGAAAACGAAGAAGAAGAAAAAGAAGATTTGACCGTGGATTTTCTTCTTGCTTTCGTGATCTTCGTCTATTCCTGACAGAGGATAGATTCGTCGCATAGTCGGCACTAATAGTCACCATCATCTACGCTTGATAATAGAGAGGCAAAGCTTGCTGGAAATGTCATGGCAATTAGTGACGGCTTGTTACAACTACTGTGCTTGCCCTTGCCACTGCGGGGAATGTTTTTAGTCACGACTGCATGTTGCTTTCCAATTCGTATTAATGTAGTTGTGGAGGAGTTTGTTTTTGCTAAGCGGTTAGTAATTGCTTCGTTATTGTTAGTATGTATACATGTACCTGTTATTGTTAGTATGTATACATGTACCTGTTATTGTTAGTATGTATACATGTACCTGTTTTTACATTTAATAATAATAATAATAAATGAGCATTTATATAGCGCAACATCATAATTTTACAATTATGCTTGATTGAGCCCGAAGTCGACTTCGCGAAGTCTTTTTACCGAAAACTCAGTGCTGAAGCTCCGTGCGGCCAGCTGCGCGAAGTATACTTTGCGTAGTCGACTTCGCCCGGTTAAGGACAGGCTCAAACACACTTCGACAATGACATAGTCGAAGGCTGTTAAATATTGTTCGCTTTGTACGAGAGAACGAATACTGGACGATCCATCATTGCACCCTCCCCGGTGCGTCGATATCAGATGAGAGCAGCTGGGTTAGGAGGTACACCGCATGTTTTGTTTAACTGATGGAACGATTCTTGGAAGGATGGAAGCTTCCAGCTTAGTGTAATCCCAATATTTAGAGCTATTTCTTATCCACGTACAGCCATTTCCCCCCCGTTGCATTATCATAGTAGGAATACAAAAGCATTCTCTATTTTACTCCTTATCATAACCATCGTTGAGCGAAGCGGTCGTTGAGAACGAGAAAGATGTCTGGAGCAGAGACATGTGTATGGAAGATAAACAACGGTAATGACTCATTAGAAAATTGAGCTCATCCTTCTACGAGCACTCGTTGACTGATTGCGCTTAGCGCTCTCTGCGCATTCTTCTCTGACGAAGCTCTCTCTTATGGCGTTTTGTCTGTGTGCATGTTTTTGTTTTGCTCTTGCAATAATAGTTGCAATGCAAATTTTTCTGTGGTGGAAATCTCTCTTGTTGCGTTTCATCTCTGTTCATGTTTTTGTGCTTTTGTAATTAGCTGAACGGCATATTTGTCGATGACGAAACTTTCTTTTGTTGCTTTTCATCTGTGTGCATGGCTTTTTGTATTTTTATGATGTTAGCTTAGTGCACGGACAGCTCTCTTCACTGCCCCGACCGAACATTCTGTTTCTTTACGATGGAAGTTTATTGTTTCGAGAATGTAAAGCTTGAAGTAATAGTTGACAGTTTGTTATGCGTGAAACTATCAAAAGAACCAAGAGAAATCCGGGCCTTTTAAGGCAGTTCTTGCCGATGTTAATTGTGCATTTCTTGACATTTGTGTTGTACGGGTGCCAGTACACATACGGCATTGTGTCTCAATTTCCTTTAACTATCTTGTTCTATTGGCTTTCGAACGTTTGATATGCTGTTTCATTGGTCATCCATGTCTCATCGATGCTAGAGTTACAGCAGAACTGAATGTCAGAAAACTGACATTTGTTCCTGTTGATTGTGAATTTGCTGCCACTTGCTTCCCTTTTTAGTGCTCATCAAACAGCAATCTCGGTCTTCTTCTCACTGTGTAAAATTAGATTGCTACTCAGTCGTAACCCTATTAATGTGAGTCTTTTTATGTTGTCTTACATGGTTACGTTTTATAGGCTCTTTGATCGTATTGTTTTTGTTTCCGATCGAGCTTCTAGCCGCACTAACCCTTCAACGCTGTTTTTGTGGGTGTTGTTTTGCAAGCTGTCTTAGCAATGCACTGTTGCAGTCCTGTTTTTGTTTTGCAAGCTTCTCGCCTAGAGGTCTTGACAGCGTCTGACTCAAAGTCACCTTTTGGCCACACTCGGTGCCAACAAAAAGTCTGTGCCAGCTAGGTTCTCTTCCTACCTTGCTTGCACTATGAAGTTAGCCGAGTGTCTGCCTGCCTGTCTGCCTGTCTGTGCAATTCGTTTGTGGTTGTGCTGATGTTCAGTTTGTTTGCTTGATTGCTCATGCTTACCGATTGTGTGTGTGTGTGTGTGTGTGTGTGTGAACGTATGTCTCCCATGTGATGCAAGTCATGATTATATCCAAACGAGTTCAAACTGTACGGGTGTGTGTCTGTTCGTTTGCCTGTCTCTGTGTCACCATATTGATGTTTTTTCTGTGTCTTCTTCAGTCTAATTCTCTTTCTCTGTATTGTCTTTATTGACTTTCTCTGTTTCTGCCTCCCTCCTGGGCGATTTATTGTCTGTGTCTGGCTCTCATCGTCAGTCTGTCTACACTCTTTCCCTCTTTTCATTGACGGTATCTCTTTCTGTATCTGTCTGTTTCTGTGTGTGTGTCTCTCTCTCCAACCCTCTCTCTCCCCTCTCTGTGTGTGTCTCTCTCTCCAACCCTCTCTCTCCCCTCTCTGTGTGTGTCTCTCTTTGTATGTCTCTGTCTCTCTCGGGCTCTGTCTCTCTGTCTCTGTCTGTCTGTCTGTCTGTCTCTCTCTGTCTCTCTCTCTGTTTGTCTGTCTGTCTGTCTCTCTTTCTGTTTCTCTCTCTTACTCTCTCTCTCTCTCTCTCTCTCTTACTCTCGTTGTGCGATGATTATGTTGTACCTTTTTTTGCACCTGATGAGTTAAATTATTTGCAACGTTAACCGTTTGTTTACACTCCATAAGGGGCTATGGCCTATTGAATACATTATTTGCGTCTGCGTCTGCGTCTCTCTTTCTCTCTTTTTTTCTCGCTCTCTCTCTCTCTCTCTCTCTCTCTCTCTCTCTCTCTCTCTCTCTCTCTCTCTCTCTCTCTCTCTCTCTCTCTCTCTCTCTCTCGACGGACGCGTTCTTCCAACGAACGGTCTGTCACACTCTCTCTGCAGAGCCTATAATGTACTCTCCCCAAAGACGGTGTGTCCGTCAAGTGGTCACTGTGTTGGTTTCCTCGAATACATGAAAAGTGAGAGCTAGTCCACACAAAGTGCGCCACAGCTTTCCCTCCGATTATTAATGTTCACCATTTATTAATATATTTCCTCACATTCCTATTTCGTGGCTGCTTTCCATTGTAAAGAAACTATGATTGACGGCTCTCACATAATCTCTCTTGAGGTGGTGTTTACTTGCTGTCTCATTTACCACATCTGTTACTTTTTTCTTTGTCAGGAAAAGATGGTGCAGATTTGAAGAATGCATTTAATCAAATACAGATATTTTTTTATTGCAATTTAATCTTGCTCAAGTAAAGGTAGTTTCTCTTCTCACTTTTTTGGTGCAGTTACTTTCTTCAAAGCAGTAGAATGAAATATGAACCATGTTGCCGCGGCGGCTGGCTTTTTTGCCGTTCCCTTTGCATTGCTTGTCGTTCTTGTAGTTGCTGTTGACGTTGATTTCGCATTGTGACGTACACTGCCGATTGCAGATGGTACACAGTTTGTCTGAATGGTGACATGTTCGCACACAACTGAAAACGTCCATGCTTTTTTTTTCGAGTTTAGAATGCGAAAGAGAAAGATCACCTTAATGTCCATTATGAGCAGTACATATTGTAGTCGTCCTGGAATTTTGGCGTAACTCTATTCTTGGTGATTTTGATGTTTTTGTGCTTTAGACAAAGTAAATCATTCTCAATGAGAATTATTATCAAAAATATGATGGACAATACATGATTTAACATTCTTTTATCTGTCTATCCAAACCAGGTACAAATATAAACACTATTTCATAAATAAAACAATCAGTTTTGGCCTTATGCTAAAAGGCTGTCTAAAAGAGGTTGTGCCAAAATTGCATGACGACGTCGATATGCTCATTTGTTTCTCATGTTTACACTTTTGTCTTAACTTCAAACTGCAACAGACTTCGTCTTTGTTGTGGACGAGCCAATTCGCCTGACACTGCATGGCATCCTTCTGTATCCGGAGCTAAGTCTGCTTCAGAAGATCTGAAGTCCAGGCACAATGCAGATCAGCGATTAGTGACTGGTTGTTCCCAGAGATGATGAGATTTGACTCTTTTAACGGCAAAGCCGTGTCTTAAATAAAAAGTTACACGTTGTCTTGCAGGTAATTATCGCCTGAATGTGTTGACCTCAGGTCGGTTACCCTGGACAGGACGACAAAACAGAATTTCTTTCCATGTAATTGCACCTGAGATCAATGTTGTCATTTTATTTGCAACACGAATGGTAACTCTTGCTTGAGACGACGCTTTGGGGCGAAATGTTTTCGTTTCACCGATGGAATTTAGCGAGTCTGCGGGAATTTACTAAATGGCTTAGACCAGCATGCTCTTTTTTCATTCCGACTGACAATCTCTGCTCACAGCACTATCGCATGATGCACTCAAAGAGTATGATGTTGCTTAGATGCACTCTTTCACAAACCGTTTTCTCCTCTTAGGCGCACTCTTTTACAAACTCATTTCTCCTCTGACATATGGCAGTGTTATCAACTTCGTGTTTGCTCAAGAAACGCTTTAATCTTGGCCTGAGGCAAGCATAGCTTGGCATTCCAGAATCCTCAGCCATCATGGCGGTCTCACAGACAGTCATCTGGTACAGTGCTCATTGCTGATCAGTGCAGAAGAGTGATGCGGTCTCGACGTGACTCTTCATAAAAAGACCAAGAATACCGCAGTCACGCTTTTACGAAGGAGTTGACACTGCTTGACAACTGTCACTGACTTGTCTCACAATAGAATCTGACATGTATGCGGCTTGCAGTTGTGTCTGTCTGGGAGTTGCAATGATGAAGACAACAACATCCCTTTCTGTTTTCCTGTAAACTTCAGAGTGGTGTCATGATGAAGAGTTGCCCATCGTGTAGTTGGCGTGAATGCATTTACCAAAGGCAACTCGGACATAATGATGTCTGTGTAAGGTAACTGTCCTTGCCATAGGACAGTACACACGTCAGGTCATCAACACAGACGGCAACAGTTACTCTTGAGTTTGACCGTTTGAACGCGACGACTGCTAAATCACCCATGTTATTGTGTGAGAACCCGTCATTGAGTCTTGGCCCGATTTCTGCATCAAATTGATTTCATCACGATTTTTGCCAAACCCTAAGATACTCTTATCTGTCTGTCTGCCTACCTGCCTGCCTGCTTATCTGTCTGTCTGTCTGTCTGTCTGTCTCTTGTGCTGAGAATCCGTCAGTACCTTTCTGTCTGTCTGCCTTTCTTTCTGTTTGCCTGTCTGTCTGTCTCTGTCTGCCTTTCTTTCTGTTTGCCTGTCTGTCTGTCTGTCTGTCTCTTGTGCTAAGAATACGTCAGTCCTGGCTCGAAGTATGCATCAAACTGCATTATAGTACAGCACGATCACTGCGCTCAACCCAGACGTTCCGCTGGCGTTTTGCCCATTGCCGAGTGCGCAAAGTGGACCAGGGTGAACTTAACAGTGCCACAGTAGCATCTCACCTTCAGATGAGCTAGAGTTTGTAGTTCAGTATGTGTTGAATTGAATGTGACTTCTTCTTCTTCTGCGTTCGTGGGCTGAAACTCCCACATACACTCGTGTTTTTTGCACGAGTGGAATTTTTATGTGTATGACCGTTTTTTTCCCCGCCATTTAGGCAGCCGTTTTCGGAGAAAGCATGCTGGGTATTTTCGTGTTTCTATAACCCACCGAACTCTGACATGGATTACAGGATCTTTTTCGTGCGCACTTGGTCTTGTGCTTGCGTGTACAAATCCAGCGCGCTACCGATTGAGCTACATCCCCGCCCCATTGAATGTGACGATTGTGAGTACTATCTAGAGAAGAGGGCGTAATGGGGCATGCCGTTTTTAGTGTGAAAGTACCCTGTTCGTTTTATTCTGTGCATAATTGTATCTTCCGGCTGCGCGGGTTAAATGTGGGAGTGCGTAGATGAAGGGTTGGACGGTCGATCCTTGCCCTGTGAAACCATCTCTGTTTCGTCACGTAAGCCAGTTCCAATGCATGACTTTTTACTCGTGGTGTTCTTCCAGACGTTGTGTAGGCACAACGCTCTACGCTCTTCCGTGTGTGTTACATGACAAAGGGCCAAACTGTGTGATTTAAAACAGATAACAAGAATAACAGCGCACACACACACACGCACACACACACACACACACACACACACACACACACACACACACACACACAAACAAACACACACACACACACACACACACACACACACACACTTCTATAAAAAGAACATTAACAGTTCCAATAATATACCAATGAGCACAGCGGAAAGCGATGTTCAACATCAATCGGTATCAAGCCCATTTCTTCTTTAAACAGTCTTCCCTCCGTCTCTTTATCGACACATTATCGACTCCAGAAGCCATCAAATTCTGCGCCTTGGCCCGAAGCTGTACTTCCACAGTAGGTATTCCAAGCGTCCTAAGCTAATGGCGGTATCCCAGCTGGCACAATGATGATTGCTAACACAAAGGGCTGTATGATGAGGTCGAATCGAAGCAGTACCGCTGTCATTAAGTAGAAGAGAGATGCGCCAAAAACGCCAACAGCACGAGGCACATCCGAGCCTGTTGGACAGATGACAGACATGACAGAAACAGATAGTAAGACTCACAGACAGAAAGTAAGTCAAAATAGACAGACATTGAGATAGACAGACACTTGGCCAAAACTCCAGCGGCAGGTTACACACGTTCAAGAACAGTTTTTAGTGTTCTGCTGTAACAGAGACTATTCTGAACCAGTTTCATGTGACATTACCGGTTAAATTGATGATTTAAAGGCTGACATAGTCCTATTTAATTAGTTTAATTACTTCCAGGGCTTTTCCCATCGTTGCGGGGATGTATAAATTAAGCTTCCTGCAAAGGTTTAGGTTTGAAGTCCTTACCAATTACGATAAATAATGAATTCTTTATTGCATTGTTTAGCAACAGTTCTCCAGGACTTGGGCTATTTTTAGACCGTTGACGTCACTTCGTGACGTTTCGTAAACCAAAGATGGCGTTTGAGACTGTTCTGTTTACATTCGACACTATCAACACCACTTTGCAATACTGAAATAATCTTTTCTGTGTTCGAAAGCTACAGCCAATCGTTATTATATCCCCTTAGGTACAGTTTTATAACATTATTGGCACATGTAAACAATATGAATTAATTAATGAACGCTACGAATATGGCAGCCTTTAATCGCACGTAAGTGCAGACAGACATGATGAGGTAGACTCGAGTCGGTACCGCTGTCATCGCAAGTATATAGGGAAAAGATGTGCACAAACTTCGAAACCACGTGGTACACGTTCAGGAAAACGTGGTATTGGCGTTCTGTGAAGCCGCGTAATATTGGAGAGTTGCTTGTTGTATCAATTGACGATAGTGATATCAGATTTTAGTTTTGTTTGATAGAAGTTAAAGATTCGTTTAGAGTTGTGTTTTATTCAAGAGTTGCAAGTCACGTTCAAAATCATGTCCCTGTGTCCATGTCATACCGTTGCTTGTCTCGTTGGTTATTGTCACTTGACTGCATAGATTAGCCTATGTCGTCCGGAGGTTGCCACAGACATGGAAAGACAAAAGAGAGATATGTTGTGAAAGTGTGTTATTTCAGTGCAGTAGACGTGGGGCTCGGGCAAAAACTACATATAATTAACAGAGATAAGCCTTACAATCTGTGTGTAACTGCACCTTTTCACCTCTCGATCCAGGTTACGCCACGAAGTTTACCGAGTATTGTCAAAATGTAAACTATGGAAAAACTATTTCTTAAATGTCTCAATGGCGGCATATGTACAAAAACAAGCCTGTTAGTAGGAATGCCCATTTACATAAATATGCCATAAAATGCAACAACAGAAAACAGCGAAAGCAAATAACACAGTTCTTGGGGCAAGCACACCCCAACACTTAGCAGTGTCCCTCGGTATGCATTATCCTCAAGACTGAGGCAGCAACCCGAGCTGAAACGTAACTGTTCGTTCGTGACAATCGTGTCCCTCCTTGCCCGTTGAACAACGGAGGGGTCACAGCAGGGGTATGGAGGGGTGGGAGGATCGCTAACTGTGAGGGTGCTATGGGGCACGTGAATGAAGGTGGTAGTATTATACCCGGCTGTTACCTTCAAGGTGTGAGGCAGGTGCCGCCTTTAAACCCAAAGGTGTTTTCGTTTTTTGCGCTGTTGATATTTTTGTCGTGTAGGTTATGTGTGTGCATGCGTGCGCGCGTGTGTGTGTGTGTGTGTGTGAGTCCACGATTGCGTTTAGCTGATCATGTTCATGCAGTGCAAGCCAATTGATTTTACTTACATTTGGCAGTTTATACACCGTCCTAAGTCTCTCTCTCTCTCTCTCTCTCTGTCTCTCTCTCTCTCTCTCTCTCTCTCTCTGTCTCTGTCTTCCTGTCTCTCTCTCTGTCTGTCTGTCTGTCTGTCTGTCTGTCTGTCTCTCTCTCTCTCTCTCTCTCTCTCTCTCTCTCTCTCTCTCTTCAAAAAATAAAGATGCATTATGGGGGACCGACATTAATCCGATCTCACAGGTAATAAAGGATAACGGATAAGACGCAGACGGAATGTCATGACACCTTGACCGTTATTTCTAGTGCGTCAAAAACGTTGGGGAAAACCCAGTGTAAGCTTAATTGAAAGCTAATGGGCTCAAACAAATCTCAACGCAGTTTTGGGGAGGTGGACTATTTCACCTGAAATCCCTTATCTTTTATCTTTATTGAAATATTATCAGCAGGTATCGGGCAGCTTTTATGAGCCTGTTTGGGATTTCCGAGTCCTTCGACGCGGTGTGTAGAATTGACGAGCAAGTCCGGCCCAGTGAGTCAGTGTCCAGCCCTTTCCCTCTCTCCTACGCAGGCAGACAGATATTTCGATTACCGGTTGAATCATCGCTGTCTGATTGCGAAAGAGCTACAGGTCAACGGCGGCGAAAGCTGTTCCACAGCTGTGTTTATTTTGTGCTTCAATGGATAACGGTCTGCCATGGTGATTGTCCACCTGTTGAGATTGTTGAGACTTTCTGAACCAGACAAGTTGTAGGGTTGTGACAATAATTATGGGAGTCGGAGGCCAAGGCTTGTAAAATGTCATTTCCTTGGAGGATCATCTCGGTTCTCTCTGGGAGACTTCTCCCACCACGCCCACCTACAAGTGTTGTAGTTCGGAACGAATATTTAAAGAGAGGTTGTACGTCGCAAATGTTGTTGGTGGTAATGCAAAGAACACGATTTTAAATAAATGTTGGCACAAACTTGATCGAACATGCGGGATTGTGTCTTACGTTTTAGATGACCTTAGCCAGAAATTTGATTTTTCAACCTTCATATAGTTTGCGTTATTCCTGTGTTACGACAGCATGTATATATAAGCCTCGGTCTGGTCTGTGAGAATTCTCCGATGCAGACTGCTGGTACTATTGTGCATTAATTCATCTGAAGATGATGATGATGATGATGATGATGATTTTTGATGACTACTATGACGACGACGACGACGATGACGTGGACGAATTCGACAACGCAACGACGACTTGCCGCTTTTAAAGCTCACTTCCCGCGAGGTTACCAGAGTGGAAACGATTACAGGCAGCAGTGTCCGCTTCAAATATTGTTCCGTTTGAAGCACGGGCTTGTGATCCCCGCCTTCACATGACACTTCCTCCCGTAATCCTCTTCCGCTTCACGGCTTTCCAGACCGAGCTAGCGATAATAGCCACTGGTACCTGCTGTGTTTAGCGGGGTTCAAACCTAGGGGCGGGGACGTAGCTCAGTTGGTAGCGCGCTGGCTTTGTAGCGTGGGTTCGATCCCCACGTTCGGCGAGAGATTTATTTCTCGGAGTCAACTTTGTGCAGACTCTCTTCGGTGTCCGAACACCCCCGTGTGCACACATACGCACGAAAAAGATCCCACGTTCACAGCGAAAGTCTCAGGGCTTGGATAACACGAAGACACGCATGCATCATCTCTCGTGTCTGATTATCATGATCGTATTTCTATACTTTGACGAGACAAACCCAATGCTGGTGTGTCGAAGAAGACAGCCAAAGTTCGAATCAAAGTATCGCACCATATCTTCAGCGTATTACCAATACCTGTCCCAATATAGACCAGTTGGTCTAAGAGGACGTTAAACCCTAATAGTCAGTCGGGTTCAAACCGATTTAACCACCCGTAGTTCAGTTTAGCCAACGCCAACAGTATTGTAGTAAAGGTACCAGTTCTATTAAAGGTACTCTACGGAGTCCCTTGTCTGGGAAGAGTTCATTTTATGCAGCACTTACTGTGACCAAGTTTGTAAGTTTAATTTGTAATCAAACATGCTCAGATACTGAGATGAAAATATAGTGCTCCAGGAGCATTTCTGCCTGATCAGTGTCGTGATTGCAGTGTATCAGATGTTGTGATAGTAGAAGGTCAGTTGTTGTGATACCACTAGATTAGTGTTGTGATACTAGAGTTTTAGTTATACGAGGATGTCTGCGTCAAAAGGTGTAATTACGAGATAGTGGCTGGCATGTGTGTGTGAGTCACTGGTCAAATGAGTAATTTAAGTTGAATTAAGGGGTTGCCAAATGTAAAATGCGGCGACCTGGATAGGGAGAGGGTATACTGTAGCGGACTAGGGTTGGACAGGGGATTAGGAGGAGTCAGAAAGGAGGAAGAGGGAGGGGTTGGATTTGCTTTCTGACGTCGTGCTATATGCTTTATGTAAACACAGTAAGCACTTTCTATTTGGTCAACAACGCTGAACAACATTGTACAATATTCAACACCAGGAAAAATAATACAGTTCTATATTTAACAAAAGCAACCCAAAAACAAAAACAATAAAACAAACAAAAAAGGCAGCAAGCCTTAAAACTAAAGGTTTCTATGGTAATACATTGACAAGCAAAGCTTATAAACAAGCTTTTGAAAAGCTAATAATGTACGATTCACTTGAGATTGTGAAGTTGCCCGTGTCTAAATATAGTTAGCACCTCAGTTTCATCGTATAGATTCTCTGCTACAGGTGTATGGCGAAGTTCGTAGAATCCCGCCTACACACAGCATAGCAAGTCTTCATTCATTGTTTCAACTTTTGTTTCCGCGGCAAAATCCTTTCTGGTTTTTAGGCAAAAGCGTCCGGCCTTCAAGGTTTTGATCCTTTCATCTTTGACTGCTCATCAAACAGACACAGCTATTTGCCCGTCAGGAAGAGCTGCTAATCAGAGCAGCACGCCGGTATCTTCTCTTTTCATCCCTCTGTTGTTCCGTGGATTTTGCACTGTTGACACAGTTGCTGGAGTGGGGTGTCAGGTTTTACTATAAGGGAGGAGGGTCTCCTAGTTTCCCCCTCCCATTTTGGAGGATATGCTGTGTCCGCCTCCTCCTAAAAACTTGTTTTGTTCTCTCTCTCTTTTTTCCTCCTCCCACAGGAGTCTTCTTTAACTTTTGGGTTTGTTTCTCCCCCCACCCCGTGAACGTTTTTTTTGTCTCCATCATCCCACCAACAGAGTCGTCTTTAGCTTTAGGCGCATGCTTTTAGCGGATTCACCTTTCTTTCTTTCTTTTCTTGTTCTCGTTGTTTTCGCATCCTTGTGGTGTTTGGACATTGCCGGCGTGCTTCTCTAACGCAAGGAGGTCAAAAACTTCTGTCTTCCGTTTCCGGTCTGCCCTTGGGGTCACGGCCATTGGAGGGAGGATCGTACTCGTCTTCTTGTTTGAGAAGATGGTTTGTCTTTGAAATGGTCGGTGTTTGTTGTAGGCCTATACAATTGTTTGTTGAAGTTAGCATGGAATTAGCTTGCAGTTGCTTTGTTTTCACACCTTCCTTGTCGTCCATTGAGCAGGGTTAGAGTCAAATGTTTCAAGCACGCAGTTAAAATAGGCTGGACCAATTTTGTTCGATCAGTACCGTAGTGCAACAGGACAGGGGAGATACGGACAATATCGGCTTAACTTGGTGATCAATATTGTATTTGTTGTCGGTTTTTCAAAAAGTGGTCTCAATCTTCAGACAAATTTCGACTGAAAAGCCGATTTGTTAGAGAGAGAGAGAGAGAGAGAGAGAGAGAGAGAGAGAGAGAGAGAGAGAGAGAGAGAGAGAGAGAGAGAGAGACAGAGACAGAGAGAGAGAGAGAGAGAGAGAGACGTATTTCATGGAGCAGCAGTAAGGTAAATGTTGCTTTAAACTCTTAACTCTTTCATCACGGTCCTCAGGTGCACTTTCCATACCTGACCTGTGACCAGGCCTCCCTTAACCCCACCCCTTCTCCCACCCATCCCACCCCCTGCCCACAAGTTCTGGCATTCCTGATCTGGTTTCACTGAAAGCTCCTGTGTAAAAACACCGCACACTCTTCAAGCGCTATTTAGTCTGAGAGGTCTTTTTACTTCTCCTCCCGTTGTCGGGGGGAACAGAAGCTGCTTACTTGTACAATACACGGCCATTAGCCTACCTGGTGGGTGCAAAAACCAGCTGTGTTTAGAATAAAACAGAAACTAATCATTCGGAAAGGGAGGGAGGGAGGGAGGGAAGGGATGCGGGGCAGGATGGAGGTATGGGGTGTACAATTGAATTGGGCCTGGTGTGCTGAAGGGGACTGATCAAATGTTGGAACTCTTTCGGGAAAAGGGTGTACTGTACTCTAAATATGACCTGGAGGAAGACGGGTGGACGAGGCATGGGTTAAATAAGCATGACTGGTGCACTCATGCAACGGGACTGATAACATTACTGGAAATGACATGAGTTTTCTTTTGTCAGCTTATGACAAATATCATGTGTGTGTGTGTGTGTGTGTGTGTGTGTGTGTGTGTGGAGTCACAGTGTGTGTGTGCGTGTGTGTGTGTGTGTGTGCGTGTGACAGTATGTGTGTTGATGTGTGTGCGTGTGTGTGTGTATCTGAATGTCTGTGTCAATGTCTGTGTGTGCCTGGGCTGAGATTCTCAAATGCGCTGGCCTGGAATCTAAGCTACGCCGGGAAGCACGTGCGGTCGCTGCCTAACTTGCAATGAATGAACCTGTGTAGCCCGCCATCAGGCAGGATGAATGGGAGAAACCAGAAGGGGAAGAAATAACTAGTGCAGGAATGTGCGGAAGGAGAGACGGATGGCCGTGTCGAGTGGATGGCACAAAGTGACGCAGATTTAGCACGTGATGACATCAGTCGAACCGAGAACCATGTTCAATGTCTGCAAACATTGCCAAGCGAGTTCTGCAGAGTACGTGTGAAGGCCGAGTAAAAGCTCGTCTGCCGTTGGTTTAAACAACATTGTATTTACAATAAGTATCACGACACGATAATTAGCAAACAATAAGGAAACGAACTCAACAAAAGCTTACTTGCATGACTCATCTGCCTATAGGAAACGTTCCCTGGCGAATCTGACCCGGCCGATGAAGTCTAATATATATGAATTATAATGTGCCGGCCGCTGTGGCTGAGCCGATGGTACTTGCACTAAAATGTTCCATAGCTTCGAGGCTGACTTGTTAAATGAATGTGAATAGTATCACACCTATGTGAATCTGCGAAAATAATTCATCTCAAAATTCTCAGATTGCGCAGAAAGCAGCCATACTGTAGACTTTTGGTGTGTGCCCCTGTGGTAGTTTTCATAATTATTCGTACAGGAAAGCAGGTACCTTTAAGAATTTCAACCTCTTTTCCTCCCTCCCTCCCTCCCCCACACTTGCCCAGCACTCCAAAAATGCCACCGGCAACGTTCTTGCATGTCTGCACCGTTTCCTCCCTTTCTCTGCTGGCCTCAGTCATTCTGCTTTGCCGTTTCCTTGGAAAAACGGCATGCTGAGTATTCGTGTTTGAGTTTTCTACAGGTAATTTGCAATAAGTCACCAGCAGCATCTCTCCTTTTTTTTGTTGCTACACATGCCTGCCGAAGCCGGTGCCGTTAGCTGGCCGGCAGGAAATTGGAGACGGCACGCGAACGTGTCGGTGATTTACGTTTTTTTCCTGTCTTTTTCTTTCGCTCCGTAACGAATGTGCACGTGCCGAATGGAAGTTGATACTTGGTCGTTGTTGTTGCTGCAAGTCTGACATTCTTTTGCACCTCGTTTTTTTTCTGGCTCTCTGTCATACTATAACCATACCCGGCCTACACCCCTACCCCACCCTTCGAAAAGAAATAGAATCCCCACCCCCCATCTCATATCATTCCACCTTGGCCGCACCAGTGCTTCCACCCACAAAGATTGTACCCTTACCCAGATGCTCCTTCCAACCAACCCCCACAGTTTCTCCTTCATGACCATCCACCCGGCTTTACCACCCCCTCGTTCCTCTGCAAAGCCCAACAAAACTCGACACCCCCCCCCTCCCCCCCCTCCCCCCCCCCAAGTTCCACGCCCTCATTCTTCCATCTTATCCGAAAAGTTCTTCACCTCCATCCCCACTCTCGCTACCCCACCCACCACAATTCCTTTGCACCAACCCCATATACCCCCAACCTATACACTCACACTGAAAGCAAGAAAACATCCCACAATCGCCAAACCCTACTTCCGCTCCCAAGCCTCAGTAATTGCTGTAGAGAGAATGGAAGACAGACAAAGGGGGAAAAGGAGAAGACGAAGAAGAGAGAGAGAGAGAGAGAGAGAGAGAGAGAGAGAGAGAGAGAGAGAGAGAGAGAGAGAGAGAGAGAGAGAGAGAGAGAGAGAGAGAGAGAATGACAATGACAAATTCTTTATCAACGAGAGAGACAGAGAGAGAGACAGACAGACAGACAGACAGACAGAGAAAGAGAAAAACAGCATACATCTGCAGGAGGTATACGCTTTTTTTTAAATGTAATTTTGATTGACGTAATGCGACTGAGGATCTTGGATAATTAGGGAAAGATGCATGATTATGTTCAACTTTGACTTCTGTAAAAAGCATATCTACCGTTTTTAGAAGCTTACTGGATTTTGAAGTTCCATTTTGTACCGCAATGAAATCTGGCATCAATTCCAAATGATGGTGTACGCAGCTGTCACAGTATAGTTAATGTTTGGTGTCATCGATAGCACCAACGGGCAGGCATCAATTGAAAAGAAAGCACCGACTGGAATATTCCTGATAAGTCATTCACAGCTGGCAATAATGGCACACTGGTCACAAGATGCATTCGGTCAAACGTACAGATGTTTGACAACGCCTAAAAATGGCTTAGTGGCAATCTAAATTTATATATGTTACAGTTAATCTACTCTGGTGAATCAATTAACTTTGTCTATAGAAGTTATCTGTACTGTCCAGATTTGAAAGTGAACCTCCCGTCTGTATTTATGCGGCACATGGGGTGATGGTGCTGATGGTGCATTTCACTCTCACTGCTGTAGGCCGGAAGTGAGGTAACTTTAGCTTTGGCCATCTGTCTGAATCAGTTCCACCGGTTTCACATCAATTCATCATGTGCAGAATTCCCGTAACATTTTTAGATGAGGGTGAAAAGATATTCTTCTCATGCAGGTACAGTTCTTTCAGGTCAGACCTCCACTTATTTCCTTTGTTTTTTTAGTTCAGGTTAGTTTGTTCAACCATTTCATCTGTTCAAAATGTTTTGTGACAAGTTGTGGATATCTCTCGATCTTACCTGCTCGTTTTAAAAACAACAACATTAACCAGACGTTAAACTTAAATGTTAAAATCAGTAGTCGCACAGAAAAATATAAATTCTGTGTAGTAATTTAACATGCAACCAAGGCTATTTTTAGCCGTGATAAAATCATGTTTACAGGACGCTGAGTCGGCGTTAATTGTACAGCGCACACCTGTCGGTCGTAAACATGATTACCTGCATTTCACGAAAGCTCGAGATCGCGCGTGACCCCTTTTTCACTCAACCCTCTTTTGATGGGTGCATTCACTGCTTGTGCCAACAATGTTCCTTCCCTCTGACTTTAAAAAAATCTTTGTTTTATTGGTTTGGATTTAGGGTCGTGATACCAGGCTTGACGGAACGTGATTTATAAATTCCACCTTGCTTGCAAATATATATACACGAGTCTCCGCCTTGGTCCGATATAAAACATTTAGTATTCAGTTGTGGCACTTTTTCAGTGTACATTTTTGATTGCTTTCCATCCATTGTTCTTTCATTGTTCCTTCTCCTCTCTAGCTTGTTTACTTTCTTTCTTTCTTCGCGTGGTTTCTTCTTTATTCAATCTCATTGATTTTTATCGGCTTTATTGCTCTATGCTTGGAGTCTTCTTTATGTCTGATATATAGTATTAGACTCACTTTATCTACAAAAACAAAGAGACTGCCAACGTTCCAAAATTCAGTGTAGATAAAGTGAAAGAATCAAAAAGCAAGAAAGGTATAAGTTGTTGGAACGTTATTGACAAAACGTTATTGAACGTTGTGATTGTAACGTAATGTACGTTGTCAATAACAACGTTCCAACAACTTACCTTTCTTGTTTTTTTATTCTTTCACTTTATCTACACTGAGTTTTCTTCTGAATGTTCTCGTCTTCCTTTCTGTCCCTTTTTTTATACTCTATAATCTTCTTTTCTATCTTTTTTTTTTCACACGGCAGTTTGTTTTTCCATGCCCTTAATGTTTGCCACTTTTATTACGATATGCTTGAAGTCCTGCGTATGTCTAATATGCATGGTGTACGCTGGAAACTGTTTCTGTAAAGACATTAACGGTTGAAAAGTCAGGTTCTGGCAGCCACATTGTTGCAGTTGTCCCATTCAGTCATTCACAATTTCAGTCATGCACAAATAATTATCAAAGTAGAGAGAATTCAAATGTCAGAGAGAAAGTTCCTTGCTTATATCTGTAAGAAAATATGGCTATTCTCGTTGCAAAGAAAACCGTATTCATGAAATATGAACACGCTTTGCACAACAACATCTTAAAAAAAATTGAACAAAACATTCTTTAAAAAAATTAATTTCAATGAATTGAAAAAACAACCTCAACAAACAACCTTTCTGCACTCATTCAAGTACCGGCTGCATGTGGTGTGTGGGTGCATCTGAAAATGTGATCAGGTATTTGTGAGGTCTTTGGCGAGTAGAGGGAAGCACGAGAAACAAATTTAGCCACGGGGAACAAGAGAGTGTGAGCTGATGAAGACATCACCCTGCTGTAAGGGTAGCCGTTAAATCTCCTTAATAGCAGTTTACACTCAAATCAGGCCTAGTGTAAAAGCGAGTTTAGTTGTCTGTTAGTGCTTTTTCTTGTGGGTGAAGGTGAAATGAGCTGTATCAGTCACCTATATTTTAAAGGTGGTGTCATTGTGACATCAATAATAATAATAATAATAATAATAACGGGCATTTATAAAGCGCCTTATCAAAAGTTCAAAGCGCGGGACAACAATACATGTATACAAAAATCATACAATCACTGTCAGATTCAAACAACACATCATGCACATCTCACATCCCCAGACTCTATACTAAGGAACTATCCGTAGTGTTGTTGGAACAAGTGAGTTTTCAAATTGGACTTAAAAGATGAAATGGATGGAGAGTGACGTAATTGAAAGGGGAGTGAATTCCATAACTGAGGTCCATAATACGAAAACGTGCGGAAGCCATGAGCCTTGCGTTTAAAGCGACCTTGACAGAGAAGTCGAGCATCATCAGAAGAACGAAGGGTGCGAGAGGGAGTGTAGAGAGAGACCAGTTCAGAAAGATAGGCAGGTGCCGATTCAGAGATGATATTGTAGCAGAAGCAGGCAGCTTTATACCTAATACGTTCAGATACAGGAAGCCAGTGAAGTTCTTTCATGAGAGGAGTGCAGGGTTGTCGATGCTGTGCTCTGAAAATGAGACGTGCAGCAGAGTGTTGTACTTTTTGCAAGGGTTGGAGAGTGGAGTCAGGGCAGCCTATGAGAAGGGAGTTGCAGTAATCTAATCTGGACAGAATGCAGGATGTAACGAGAGTTTTAGTGGCATCAACAGTGAGAAATTTTCTTATGGAACCTATTCTTCTGATCTCAAAGTAACATGTCTGACAGACTTTTTTGATGTGTTGTTTCATTGAGAGGTGGGAGTCCATGATGAACCCAAGATTCCTAGCACTATCAGAGAGAGAAATGTCACTAGAACCTACTGTGATGGAGGCTGGAAGGGAAGTGGTCGAACAGGAAGCTCCAGAGAAAAGAAGAAATTCAGTCTTGTCATCATTTAACTTGAGCATATTGTTTGTCATCCATGATTTAATATCTGAAGTGCAGTTTTGGAGAGTGTGCGTCACCGCTTGGATTTCTGTAGGCTTGCATGCTTGTTGGAGTTGTGTGTCGTCTGCAAAGAGGTAGTGATTGACTGCGTGTTGCTTGATGACGGCAGAGAGAGGAGTGGTGTATAGTACAAATAAAACTGGGCCTAGAACTGATCCCTGGGGAACGCCGAAACAGAGAGGAGATGGAGGAGATGAGAGATTATTGACAGACACATACTGACTACGGCCCTGTAGATATGAACTAAACCAGTGAAGAGCGGTAGAGTGAATGCCAAAAACAGATTCGAGACGAGAGAGCAGAACAGAGTGATCGATCGTATCGAACGCAGCTGAGTTATCCAAGAGAAGCAGAACTGATAGGTCATCATTATCCAGAGCAGAAAGAATGTCATTCACAACACGAAGCAAAACAGTCTCGGTGCTGTGGCCAGCCCTATACGCTGACTGAAGAGGGTTACAGAGGTTGTTGGTTTCAAGGTGGGAGAGAAGCTGACTAAGCACTACTTTTTCCAGAATTTTAGAAATGAATGGCAAGTTGGAAACAGGCCTATAGTTTTTCAACTGATTTTTATCCAGAGATGGTTTCTTGATCAAAGGTTTAACTACTGCAGTTTTCAAGTCCATTGGCACAGTGCCAGAAGTGAGAGAAGAGTTGATTATGTTGGTTATGATGGGAAGAAAAAGGTCAAGGTTTTCATAAAACAAGTTGGTGGGGATGGGGTCTAGCTCACAAGACTTTGGCACTGTGTTCTTCAAAATCTTCAAAACAAACTGCTCAGATACAGGAATGAAGCTATCCAACAAAGAACCAGAGAATTGTGAAGCCGGAGGCGAAGCCACTGGTGGAGGAAAGCTATTTCTGATGGTTTCGATCTTCTCAGTGAAGTAGTCAGAAAATACAGTTGGCAGGTCCTTGGGGTCATGGGTGGTGGGGAGGCTGGAAACCGTCTGTTTTCCAAGCAGAGAATTGAAATTTAGAAAAAGTTCTTTGCATGTTCTACTACCTATAATCTGGGCAGAGAAGAAAGCAGTTTTAGCGCCTTCAACTAAGTCATTTACTTTGCGTTTGATGGTTTCAAAAATCTCTTTGTGAACAGTGAGTTTGGATTTAAGCCAGCACCTTTCCGCCTGACGACGTTCACGTTTCAGTTTGCCAAACTGCTCAGAGATGCTACTGAACCACGGGTTAGATATGTGACCTGACAGTACTTAATTGTAAAGGCATACTTCTTGGATCAATAGCTGTATGGTCTACATTCTCGATGCGATAATCATGCTTACGACAAAAAGAGGTTTCCTGCGGTTCTCCGGCAAATTGAATGAATGCTATTAAAAAAACGTATTCTCCTGCGACGCTCAAATTGTATCCCAATACTACCAAGGATGCTCTACTGCTTCGCTCCAGAGATATTCAAACGGATCAGCGCAGTGGAATATGTTTGGTTCCTCCTAGAAACTATACAGATACTCTTCATCGCAGAATAGCAGCATTAGAATTGCATCGCTTTGCCCTCCTAGCTCCTTCCCCGCTTGGTTGGTGGCAGGCAAAAACGCAGGGGTAGTTTACATTGCGTGTGCTACCTGCTCTCCGCCGTTCCTTTCTTCCTCCCCCACACCACACTGAAGAAGAGCGCTGGGGGCGCTATTGGCCCTCCCACTATTGACACCCCGCACATTCTGCACGTGCCACGTGCCCAGGGTGTTCAGTTTCACATCAGTCAAGGTCGCCGTGACGCGGCTAGTGATAGATAAGAAGGAGGAAAGAAGAACAGAAGCCATCATCCTGTTGAAGTGTGTTGTTGAGAACGATGATTGAGATAAGAGAAGCGAGGTCCTCTGTTTGCAATTCCCGGCCTTGCTTGCTGCACGACGGGACAATGTCATCAACAGTTCACAGCAGTTTTGGCGACGTGCGATGACAGCATCCACGCCAAAACTAAATTAAAAGCCTGGCTTTTTTTTACAACGTTGTTGCGCCGATTTTTGTTTGTTTTTTTGCTGAATTAATTTCGTTACTAGTACATGTATCAATGACAATCTGCAAAATAAATCAGTAAAACGTTATCATTCTGCATACAAAAAACCCAGCTAGGCTGTATATCCAGGTGGAAAGATGCTCTGACCCACGTAAAAGCCTGGACATGATATGTGGTTGTTGTTGACATGATCGTTTGTTCCGTGGTAGCGCGAGAGACAAAGGGAAATTAGTGGGTACATTTTGGGAAAATACAACTGAGTGAAGCTGAAAGAGGGATGGCTTTCACAGAGTTGTATACAAGTGCTTTTTACATTTAATCAAGTTTTGACTAAATGTTTTAACGTAGAGGGGGGAATCGAGACGAGGGTTGTGGTGTATGTGTGTGTGTGTGTGTGTGTCTGTCTGTGTGTGTGTGTAGAGCGATTCAGACTAAACTACTGGACCGATCTTTATGAAATTTGACAGGAGGGTTCCTGGGAATGATATCCCCGAACGTTTTTTTTAATTTTTTCGATAAATACCTTTGATGACGTCATATCCGGCTTTTTGTAAAAGTTGACGCGGCTCTGTCACACCCTCATTTTTCAATCAAATTGATTGAAATTTTGGCCCAGCAATCTTCGACAAAGGCCGGACTTCGGTATTGCATTTCAGCTTGGTGGCTTAAAAATTAATAAATGACTTTGGTCATTAAAAATCTGAAAATTGTAAAAAAAACCACCATTTTTTAAAACGATCTAAATTTACGTTTATCTTATTCTTCATCATTTTCTGATTCCAAAAACATATAAATATGTTATATTCGGATTAAAAACAAGCTCTGAAAAATAAAAATACAAAAATTATTATTAAGATAAAATTTCCGAAATCGATTTAAAAACAATTTCATCTTATTCCTTGTGGGTTCCTGATTCCAAAAACATATAGATGTGATATGTTTGGATTAAAAACACGCTCAGAAAGTTAAAAAGAATAGAAATAAAGAAAAGCGTGCTATCCTTCTCAGCGCAACTACTACCCCGCTCTTCTTGTCAATTTCACTGCCTGTGCATCGAGCGGTGGACTGACGATGCCACGAGTATTATAACTATATACGCTCTTGCTGTAAAAATGCAGTGAGTTCAGTTTCATTCTGTTAGTTCGACAGCTTGACTAAATGTTGTAATTTCGCCTTACGCGACTTGTTGTTTTTCTTTAGAATTGACAATTCTCCAAGTCCTGTTTTCAAAAGCCTCCATAGATGATAACTTGTGTGATAATTTGCTTTGGTAAGCGCCCTCGTGATGCCTCGATCTGTGTTAACATAATCGACAGTCAGGGTTTAACAGTACTCTCATCCTTTCTTATACTGACGACGACCTTCCTATAGCCGCTTTGCGCACTTTTCTGTGAAGTGTGCATCTTCTTCGTATCCCTGTATGTGCTTTTCTCCTTGTGCGTGGTTATCTTCAATCGTCTAACGTTGGATGGAGGGTAAAGAAAACCACACGTCGCTGCATGGATTCAAGGCGGTCGAGTTTTTCAAGGTGGTATAGGTTTGTTGTAAGCCGAAAGTGTTTTGGGCTTGAGTGGAAAATGAAGTACTTCCGGTGCATTGTTTTTTGAAGGTCCTTCGTATCTGTCTGTTCTAACCGGAAGTGGAACAGATGAGATGGAAATTTGCTGTTGCGGTCGTCAAGACTTTGTTGACTTTGTTTGCTTTACGTATAGGTTGGAAAGTTGTTTTTCTCTGTTTTGTTGTTGTTTAGCTTTGTTTACTGTTGTCGACGGGAAAAGAGAGAGGTTGCTGGCGGGAGTGGGGGTGGGGGGGAGGAGGAAGAGAGAACAACCGAACGAATGAATGAACTTTATTTTACAAGCAGAGAGAGAGAGAGAGAGAGAGAGAGAGAGAGAGAGAGAGAGAGAGAGAGAGAGAGAGAGAGAGAGAGAGAGAGAGAGAGAGAGAGAGAGAGAGAGAGTGCAACAGCAGCAGCAGCAGCAGCACGAACGTTCTTTTGTTTTACTATGAAAACTTCCTACAGTGTACAGCTCAAACTAGTGTCGAAGAGTGCTTGTCACCTATGCAGCAAACAGTTAGTGACTAATGCAGATAGTCACTTATGATTACATGGTAGAACATGTTGGCGGTGGGGGGAAGGGGGGGGGGGGGGTATTGTCTTCAATTATTAAGTCAGTCGTACTTGCCTTTTTTCCCAGGCAGTATTATTTAAATATGCCACATTCAGTTTTGTTTTATTCTCAGTACCTTTTTCTGCCCGTCTGTCTGTCGATGTCCCTATCTCAGTTTCCGACTGTTCGTCCCTCTGTGTGTCTGTCTCTCTCCGTGTCTTCGCACCCTCCCGGTGTGACGTTTTCATCTTTCGCCGTGTTGATATTTCGCTTCTCGGCCTCGTTGATCTAGTATAAACTCTACACTGAACAAAAAAACACCCTTCGATAGTACTGATGAGCGACCTTGTGTACCTTACATTCATGGGGCCAAATTTGTCCAACCAATTTGTTTTATTTAACTTAGAAATTTGATTCATCCTAAAATGTTTCCTTCTTACTCAAGGGACGTAACCACTCAGTACACGTTTTCGAAGAATTCGATTTTGGGGTTGAAATCTATTAAATTTTACCACCAATTTTCTTCACATGCAAGAAACTGACATGCTTTTCGTCCTTAAATAATTTCACTTCTTAATTTTACCAGGAAACAACATTTCAGTCTTGAGTATATGTCGAGGGGGAAATATGTACACAGGCGAAAGATGAAATCGTGACACCGGCCCCAACGGTTGTGGCAGTTAATCGCCTCGTTACACCCTCCACGTGTCTGAGTGTGTTCCACCTTTCCCTCGCTCCTCCCCCGCACGAGTTGTGCACGTTTACATGAGTCAATGCACGCGCGCACACCAGTCACACTGCTGGCTGCACCAGGAATGCACACTTGTTGATATGTCTGATACAAAACAGGGCAGCGAAAAGGTTTCTGGCTCAGCCACAGGCACTAAAACCCATTTGATATGTCTGATACCAACATAGAAAAATACAACGGGAATGGGATGTGCTGCGCTGAAATCCATTATGTTGCTTTGGTGATATGCGTGATACAAAACGACAGAGTGGAGCAGTTTCTGGCACACCTATAGGCGCTGGAATCCACTTTGTTGCTTTGGCGATATGCGTGATACAAAACGACGGAGTGGAGTAGTTTCTGGCACACCTATAGGCGCTGGAATCCACTTTGTTGCTTTGGCGATATGCGTGATACAAAACGACGGAGTGGAGTAGTTTCTGGCACACCTATAGGCGCTGGAATCCACTTTGTTGCTTTGGCGATATGCGTGATACAAAACGACGGAGTGGAGTAGTTTCTGGCACACCTATAGGCGCTGGAATCCACTTTGTTGCTTTGGTGATATGCGTGATACAAAACGACGGAGTGGAGCAGTTTCTGGCACACCTATAGGCGCTGGAATCCACTTTGTTGCTTTGATGACATGTCTAATATAAAACAGCAGAGCAGGGATAGGTTGTGGTACAGACATAGGCCCTGAACTGAAATCTATTGTATTGCTTCGATGATATGTCTGATACAAATCAGTACATAGGAAATGGGTTCTTGTGCAGTTGTTACAGGCAATGGAAATGTTGCGCAGGTAGCAATTTGCTCGCTCGTTGCAGGCGGATCTTGGATGGTTTACACAAGTAGTGGGACACTACTTTATTTCATGAGTTAACGCGTAAACAAATACAACGTACAACAAGAAATTCCTCCGAGGTGGGAAAAACACCCCCGTCAAAGGGAAATAACCTTCTCAGTTGGTGGCAGTGACTGAGTGAGAATGGTTATTTCCCTTTGACCATTAATATGTCCCTCTATAAGTCCTTGTATAATTTTAATCCACCAATAACTCCCTAACCGTGTGTTTGACTGGTCCCAATTTTTGTAAGGACCGTCTCAGGAATGTATAGAACCTGTTCACCAAGTTTGGTGACGATCGGTCCGTTCATTCTTGAGATCTATATGCGAACACAAACAAACAAACAAACAAACAAACAAACAAACAAACAAACAAACACATCGACCGAAACCTATTCACACCCCTATACCGGGGGTGTAATAACCCTAACTGTATACGTCCTTAGTGATATACATGTTGTTAACTGATGAACAGCCGGCACCCGAGACATTGTCTGTCAATACAAAATGTGTAACACTCAGGTTTGATCAGTGTCAAACAAAACACACCATAGAGGTGTTTAAAAAAAAGTGTGTGCTTCTGGAAATAAGATAAAATGCTCCTGTCTTGCGTTAACATGCATGTTATGCACGCCATAATGCAGACGAGCTTGATAGATAGAGACGGGTTGGCACCAGACAGCCTCATTATGTGTTCAAGAGTATACACGTTTCACAACAAATCATAAAAACTCAAAGTGTGCAGACAGCAACTTCCACACTCATCGCAACCTTCTTGTATCTTCTCCCGCATCCTCGCCAACATGCCTTCGACAATAATATCATGCAATCAAGACTGGTTACATGTTCAAGAGTATACATTTTCACACACAAAAATAATACAAGAATTATGATAGTGCCAACAGCAGCTTCAACACTCTTCATCCCTTCTCCCCCAATCACCCTAATGCAAACCCCTCCTCCTTGGCCCCCTCTCCCCCTTATCTCTCTCTCTCTCTCTCTCTCTCTCTCTCTCTCTCTCTCACACACACACACACACATGTTCACACACACTCACCAACACACACACACACACACACACCGCACACACACACACACACACACTGCCTCTGCTAACCTGCCTCTGACAGTATCATTCTGCAAACAAGAGCTGATGTTATCTCTAGCAGACATCGTTTGGCAAACAAAATCATAAAGCACGATTGCAGTCAGTGTGTCATACACGGACCGAAGAAACTAGGTAACCTGTGCGGAAAACTCATGTAATTTGATTTTGTACCGTAGACTTTTATTTAGGTTTGTGTGTGTGTGTATTTTTTTTTGGGGGGAGGGGTGTGTGTGTGTGGGGGGGAGGTTATGTAGGTGGATGGGAAGCCGGGGGAGTCTTGAATCGGGGGGTGGGGCTGGTTGGGTGCTGAAACTTATGTTGTTTGCTGTTTTCTCCACCATAATGTGCATGAACTTGCTAAAGAGTATAGCTTAATCTACATCTCCGCATTCTACTGTTACTAGTTTACATTTCCAGAACTGTTGTGTGTTGGGATATGAATTCTGCTAGACGAGAATTGTGTAAGACAGGGGTGAGAATGAGAGAGAGAGAGAGAGAGAGAGAGAGAGAGAGAGAGAGAGAGAGAGAGAGAGAGAGAGAGAGAGAGAGAGAGAGAGAGAGAGAGAGAGTCTTATGCCTATACTAATGCAAATAGAAAGAAAAAAAGTTAAATGGACAGACTTAGGCATAATGGAAAGAGAGACATAGCATATGCACAAGCCACACCCACCCAACCACCTCCAACACCCCATCCCCACACACCTACACACACACACACACACACACACACATAAACACACACACACACACACACACACACACACACACATCACTGAGTCATGAACGCTCCACTCTCATCTTCCGTCTTAGACGTTTCTAATCGCCCCCCTCATATTTTCGCACCCAAAACCCCTGGCTATACACTTACCCATCCCCCACCTCACCCCGTAATCGGCACTTTTGAAGACAGTCCCCCAAAGCAAGTGATAGACGACCTAGCAGAAAATGCCACCCCTTCATCACGACCTGAAAATGCCACCCCTTCATTCACACCTACGTGCCGCCACTCTAAGCGGTTACTACCTTCGGTGCATAATATACAAAAAGTGTCCATTCATACTTTTTATCAATGAAGATCGTTAGGGTAACCCCATTTGCATATGCCGGTCAAAAATGCGCCATTCATGCATTTAGTCACCACTCCCCTTCTCTCTCTCTCTCTCTCTCTCTCTCTCTCTCTCTCTCCCCGATTAGTCCTCCTTCCCTCCTCACAGTATTAGAAGTTAAAGGGATACTGCCCTTGTGTCATTGGGGTGTGCACGTTAAAGATCCCACGATTGACAAAAGGGTCTTTCCTGGCAAAATTGTATAGGCATAGATAAAAATGTCCACCAAAATACCCGTGTGACTTGGAATAATAGGCCGTGAAAAGTAGGATATGCGCCGAAATGGCTGCAATCTGCTGGCCGATGTGAATGCGTGATGTATTGTGTAAAAAATTTTCCATCTCACACGGCATAAATAAATCCCTGCGCCTTGAATATGTGCGCGATATAAATTGCATAAAATAAAAATAAAAAAAATCCCTGCGCTTAGAACTGTACCCACGGAATACGCGCGATATAAGCCTCATATTGATGTGTCGAAGTGGCTTTAAAACTATAGCGTTGACTCAAAATTGCAAATTAAGTTAAATGGCGATGCACGCCGTAATACGGGAAGTCTCTGTTTAGAGGTAAGAAGAATATACTTTTTATCTTGCAAATGGGGCAGATGGACAAGTCTATAAGTGTAGACACGTCTATTCGAAACACGAGTATATTTTTTTTGAGAATGTATCGAGTGGTCATGCTGTTGCACTGTAAGTCTTTTGTGTTGAGACATTATAATTGTTTGCCTTTTCTTATTTGAGTGGGCCAAAGAAGCCTCAACATTTGATCAGAGAGTTTTCCGCCGGACAGATGTCGCAATTTCCAACCTTAAAGAATGAAGAATGAATCCGTTTTGTTATGAATGTTGTTTCGCGTGCTTTGCTGTTGTACATGATCAGCATTAAATCTCATTTTAGTTAAAAAAAAATATGTGTATATATCGGTCAAAATGGACAGTTCCAGTCAGTCAGTATTCACAGGGGGACAATGCCACTTTAACTTTCAGCGTTAACGATGCAATCCGCAAAAGGGGGACAGACCTGATCGCTTCCATTGATCAGGGCAAAGATCGGGTCGTTGCCGGTGCAAAGGGATATTAGACCCCCCTCGCAATAAATGATTATGCCAGGTAAGGAGTGATTGAAAATGTTAAATTTTACTCCTCACTGCTCGCTTTGTGCTCGGCAAATTTGAGGTAAAAAGGTTCAAAAGGCGCTTTGCCATTATTTATGAGTGTCTGTGCGCTCGTGATGGTTATTCTGCACCGGCTAGAAATAGTCTCGAGCCCGGCTCGTGCGAAGTCAGAGGCACTGGGTGTAATTGAATGCCCCGGTGTGGTATTAAGCCCGGCGGGCACAATGTATCATAATGATTATGTTTTCTGATATGGCGGCGCCGATATGAGCCCGGGTGGTCTTTTGACGGCCACGCAGTGGAATTCGTTTTGTTATAACAAGAAAGTACCACTTTACCCTTACTTAGGGACCCCTTTTTTGCAGTGGCCATTTTCAGCAAGTAGAAATGATATTCCAGTTATTTTCATATTAATTCTTTGTGGCAGCCTAGCTGGTTTGAAGAATTTAAAAACAGGAAAGGCTACTTATTGAAATGTTTAATCATAGACAAAATGTAACATTTGATAGAACGTCGAGCTATTGTCGTCTTCGAAGGTGACAAACAAGTAAATTAGAATGAGATAATGAACAGAAAAGAATTTAGCTCAGTTAAGGATTGTCTCTTTAGTATCTCAAGACGGCGAGTACGTAAAAGCTGTACTTTTTTTTACTACTCTGAAAAGCAACAAGATTGACTTCAGGACTATTGACTCTGTCTGCTCATTCATGTTTAAATTTACGTTTGTGTGATGACATAAGTGAATGTTGATTTTCCCCGAGCATTATTAAATTCATATCACTGGGTGCAGATGTATATATATCACCGTGGGTGCACAAATTGTCATCTCGGTCAGAGATGTTCACACATTGTTTTGAGCTTGAAATGATTCAAGTGCTGACGAACTCGTCACGACTTATTGTAACCTTTTCAAAGATGTGAGCATGTAACATGTCTGAACTTGTCAGCTAGGTCTGAGATGTTCAGTATTTTTTAGCAACATCAAAACATTTTGAGCTTTTGCCAATCGAGGTGTTAGTAAAACCTTTCCCGCGCACTTTTCTGTAGCTATTTTTAAAAGATGTCAGCGGGCGGGGATGTAGCTCAGTCGGTAGCGCGCTGGATTTGTATCCAGTTGGCCGCTGTCAGCGTGAGTTCGTCCCCACGTTCGGCGAGAGATTTATTTCTCAGTCAACTTTGTGTGCAGACTCTCCTCGGTGTCCGAACACCCCCGTGTGTACACGCAAGCACAAGACCAAGTGCGCACGAAAAAGATCCTGTAATCCATGTCAGAGTTCGGTGGGTTATAGAAACACGAAAATACCCAGCATGCTTCCTCCGAAAGCGGCGTATGGCTGCCTAAATGGCGGGGTAAAAAACGGTCGTACACGTAAAATTCCACTCGTGCAAAAAACACGAGTGTACGTGGGAGTTTCAGCCCACGAACGCAGAAGAAGAAGAAGAAGAAGAAGAAGAAGAAGAAGAAGAAAAGATGTCAGTATCTGACGTAAAACTGACTTCTTTCCAGGACAAGTCTGAACTTGTCGTCTGGGCCAGAGAGAATCAGTGTTTTGGGGTAATAGTTAAAATCATTTCTTGTGTTCGTACTTCCATCAGCATCCGAGGCTGAAATTTCCAGGTGACAAGTCTGAACTTGTCGTCTAGGCCAGAGAGAATCAGCGTAGTTGGGTAATAGGGAAAACAGTATCGTTTATTGTGTTCGTATTTCATCAGCATCCGATTTCCAAGACAAGTCTGAACATGTCGTCTAAATATAGCAGTGAAAAGCTGATGCGACAGAGCACCGTGTGGCTCCAAAAACAGCATACCAGAAAACAAGGCGTTTCCCACAGAAAGTTTTCCGTTCCATTGCCTGGTGTTAAATTTAGTGACAAGGCCATTTCCGGGGTAGCTGCCGTTGTTGCTGGAATTGGTTACGGTTATTTCACCATAGTGGCCTATGGCGGTACGAAAGCGCCGAAAGTGAGAGTTTCTATATATAGAGTCCACAGTGACATTGGTCAGAGATTGGTAAACTCTAGGATACAAATAGAAGACTGTGATATTGGTAATTGGTGAGTTAGATGTGTGACTGTCATTGTTGATTCAAAAGTTACTGACTTTGTCATGACTTGCAATATCACACTTCTGGAACTGTTAGCTTTGGTGTGTGACCAGAGAGATGAATCAACAGTATCACACCAATCTTTGTAAAAATCAGTTCTAATTACACCTTACTCTTATATGAATGACATCCCTGTCGTCTGCATGCATTATACAGTTTTGGCTCACAGGTGCCTTTCAGGCAGCAAAATAGCATCGTAATTATCTTTACGCGATTTCGAGTTTTCTTTGTAATCAGTGTTATTGGCAATATTATGGTCTACTGTGACTATTTCTTACTGATTTTCGTTCTTGGCTCAAGTGTCTTCCTTTCGACATATTAGCGGCAACACTCAGTGTTTGGTCCGGTGTCAGAATAATGTGACTGGGTGAGACATGAAGCCTGTGCTGCGACTTCTGTCTTGTGTGTGGCGCACGCAGTTATATGTCAAAGCAGCACCGCCCTGATATGGCCCTTCGTGGTCGGCTGGGCGTTAAGCAAACAAACAAACAAACAAACAAACAAATTAGCGGCAACTGACAGTATTTGCTTTAATTATTTTACAGGATATTGATAAATCTGCGACGGTGGCTTCAAGTTGTAGTCATAAGTGAAAATAAGGACGTTCTCCGTGATTTTTGTATTTGTAACTGTTGGCCTCAAAATGCCGTCATATAGAACCCCCAAGCACCCCAATCATTCAGCAGCCGGGCTGGTCGACACAGACAACGCAATAACTGGGACAACCTTGAATGCCGTTACGTCCGCACGTGGTGCCCGTCTGCTGCGCAAGAGCCTGCGTTAAAAAAACAAAAGCAGAAGAAAGGATTGGGAAAGAGCAGGGAAGGGAGAGCGGGGTAGGATGTGTGTGTGTGTGTGTGTGTGGGTGTGTGTGTGTGTTGGGGAAGGGGGGGGGGGGGTCGCGGAGGTATTAAAGCATTTTTGAAACAAGAAAAGTGCAAGCCTAAAAATAATGAAAATGGGACGTCAAAGTGTCCAAAAAGAAAGAGTTCCATCACCTTCCACCCTCTTCCTTCTTCTCCTCCATCCTCCTTGCAACTCTCTTGCTCTGGCACCATGTGCTCTTCAGACGGTGCTAGAGCGGTAGTGTGCGGCTTCCTATACATTGCGTCAGGGCTATTTCTGAACGCGCCGTGCTCGTGCAGCACAAAACATGAATGGGGAACGGGTTTCGGGTCTCTCTCCCTCCCCCTCCTCAGTCTCTCAGACGGGACGGAGCAGAGAGAGGAAAGTGCTAGAGGGAGAAGGGGATGGGGGTTCAGCACTTGAGGTTCAGAATCGAAAGGGTTTTCCCGCTAGCAGCCAATCAGAAACAAGCAGGTGTCTCAGCATCGGAATGGTGGAAAGCAAGGGAGCAAAGTCTTCTGCTTCACGGTGTGACTGAGGAAGAAGAGACCGCCTAGTAGACTTTACCGTGTGTGTGTGATGCGATGTTGGATGAGGGGCCTGCCGTGCCTCGATCGTCTTGTGTGAGGGCTTCCCCCAAGATTTGTTCGTCTCTTCTCTCTATCTCTGTTGGTGGTTGTAGCGGGCCATGGTGGTGGTTGCCAGACAGTGACGACGTCGGAGTGAGTGTGAGGCAAGGTGTATGAGGAAGTCACGCGCAGCGAGACGGGAGCACTCATCAGCTGATCGCGCGTCTCTGACTCTCTCTGGTGTCTGTCTTTCTTTCTCTCAGAAGTTTCTCGTAATGCAGTTGTTTTAAAGTGTTGTCGCCGGTAGTGCGTTGTTTGGACTGAATTTGCTGATTTTGGACATTGTGAAGCTTAGATGCTATCTGGTTTGTTAAAAGTTACTTTTTTATGCAAGTTCGTATCGTTCGCTGTATTATTGTACACGTCTGGCCATTGTCTGTGTTGAGGCCATTTTTATTCATTTATTTAGTAAGTAGTTTTTTGGGGTCATATTTTCGCAATTCCTTTCAATGGCAAACACGATCGGACTAGAAAAAGAGCATTGTTTTACAAGGCTGTGGAGGGGAACAACTGGGGTAATAGAACCGTCATCGCTTACTATCGTCGGACCATCATTTGAAGACGCGCAGTTTAACTCGGTACTATCAAGATATTCCACTGGTACGTTTACCGGCAGCAGCATATCTTTTGTATAATCTCTTTGCTGCTTTGTCATAAGCTGTAAAGTTCCGTTTTCGTGAAGACAGTATCCCTGGCCCGGCCTTGGTAGGGGTACATTGAAGTTTACCGTTTTAACTAAGGTTAAGCGGCTCGTTTGTTCTTACTTGTTGCCCTCTTACTTTGCTTTGTTGCGCCCAGTTCACTCCAAAGAGCTTCGCAGTTTTATAAACTGTTTGTTTAATGTATTTGTATTCTACGCAGCAACCTGAGGGGTTGAACATTTCTTTGTGCCATTTATTTCTTCGGCGGTCCTGTATCTCATATAAATCACACAAGAGTATTTCAACGCTGACATACCGGATACTGTGTGTGCTGGATTTAAAGAGTGGAGTGTCCAATATTTTTTTTTTTTTTTTTGCGGTTTGAGTGAGTAATAACAAGGGTAAGTAGGATTATCAGGTTTTAGACATTTAATTGTTCTGTATTAAATCGTCTTCTAATTTCCTTAGAGTCTTCATCAGTCTTTTCTATGTCGGTACAGTTTGTGCTATGTCAGCTTCATTATAAATGACTTTTTTCAAACATGCTTTCAATTTCTTGTTTAAATAATTTTAGTTAAAGATTGCTCTCCCAGTTTTTGACTCGTACAAGGAGGCTACAGTGAACAATGCCATGTGTCTGTTCCATGATGGCACTTTACCTTGTGGCAGACAGATTACCACCCACGAACATTATATAACATCAAAACCTCTGATTCTTCTGCCAGTGTTAATTCATCACAACCAACATGAAGTTGGCAAAAGGTGTTTTTGTCTTCCTAGCTCTCTTCACAACTAGGATGAAAATAAATGCGTTGCTCATACTGCAGAGTGTGTATAGCTACGTGTATCGCAAGAGACTGATAACCTTTGCTGCAATATGTGTGTGTAGTCTTGTGTAGATTGGGGGTTCCGGTGTGAAGCCGCCATTGTACCTCTGAGCTATCGTGCATTGTACCTGACTATCTGGCCCCGAGTGCAAGAGACACAGACACTTTTCTCTGAGCTCTCTTACTGCTCCAAGCTCGGGCAGCACGAAGCGAGATAACGTGCAATCCTGGCATCGTCTTGTTCCGTTTTTCTCAGTTTCGCCTTCACTTTTGCAAGAGAGAAGTCAGATCTGTTTTCGCTGAATATCTTTGTATAATAAAAAGTGCTTGTTTTAGAGTCGAGGTAGGTCTTTCGGCTGCGACGTTTGTTCGTTTTCCTTTTTCCGGTCTTCTTGGTTTAATGGTTTTGTTTTGTTTTGTATAGAGAAGTCAGGTCTGTTCCCCCCCCTCCCACCCTTTCTGAATAGCTTTGCGAAAAGTGCTTGCGTTCAAGGTTGACGTTGGCCTTCGGCTACGACGCAACTGAGGGATTTTCGAGTTTTCTTTTTTCCGATTTTGTTTGCCTCCGTTTCTAAATAAGTCAGCTCTGTTTTCACTGAAAGTTCCCACACAACGTTCTGTAGAATCACCGCGGTACTTTTCTAAGAATCTAATTAAATGCTTAATAATTACGGTGTTTAGCTGTGTGACAACTTTTATGTTTACAAAGAGTCTGAATTGTTTTCAGATTTATTTTCTTTCTATGGGCTATCTTTGTCATTCGTGGTTTATGACAAAAATGAAGAAGAAGAGCGAAAGGTTTGCACGATATTTCGCAATGACGGGTTTTCCGCTTTTGTGGCTGTTTTAGCGTGACCTACGAAGAAACTTAAAATAGCTATTCTGTCGTTTAGTGTTTTTCCCAAACTTTCTGAGATTTCCAGCGGTGTTGCAGTAAAAGGTACAAACACAGTTGATGTTGTCTAAGTTTGTTCCGGCCTTAGTTTCTTCCGCGAGTTTATGGTGCGTTGAGAAAGACTGATCGTAGAAAAGTGTATGTTTGCTTCCTTTTTTTTTTCTTCTTCAGGGAGTTAGGCTTCAATGCTTTATTTTTGCACCTGCACAATTTCTTTAAGATTTCTTAATTTGATCAATAGGCGCGAAGGATGTCGGCTTTCTTTTATTTTTGTAGTTGTTGTTGTTGTTTACTTTTTGTTTAAGTTATTGGGATGACAAAAACAAGATTGAGAGAAATTACAAACTTTGAAAGTCTGTGTGTCCTCAGAGTTGTTTCCAACGTAGAAATCGTGATCACTACATGTATTTTGGCTGTTCTTCTTTAATGTCAGTAATCACCTCAGTTCAGTTTCGTCCGCTGTTCATCGGAATTACCCTATCATCACAGAGGTGATGAAGTGTTAAAAAAAATGTATTCACAAACGAGTGTTAACTTTGTTGCAGTAAAGACTGGAATCGAGAATTCATTTTGGAATCTTAGTGTTGCAATGATATCGAGACAGCGAGAGTCAGAAACTGTATGCACTTCTCGCCCTCAGCCACTATCGGTTCCCCCACACCCTGTGTGAAACTGGTTGGCTGGCCTGACAAAACGCGACTCGTGCCGCTATCCCCATTCACAAGACTATCCCCCTCCCTGCCTCGCCTTTCCCATTTACCTGTGACTGCCGCGCGTGGCTAGTGCGGACGAAAGGGAAAGTGCGGACAAAGTGAAAAGCCAACTGACACAGAAGGAATTGAATGGTAAGACGGGGAGGACCGCGGTCTTCTTGCCTGGAACATTTCGTTTCTTTCACCCTTGGTTTCTTTTGCGCGTGGCAGCAAACTGAATTGAATGGTGAGACGGTGTGAACCCGTCTTCCAGCGGCTTGAAATTTTTCCTCAGTGTTCGCCTGTGGTTTCCTTTGCGCGTGGCGTGCGACAAAGTGAAAGGGGCTGGCACTGAAGGAATTGTATAAGACTTGTGGACCTTCTTCTTTCGGCTCGGAACGTTTATTTTTTTCGCACCTGCGCGCGCCGGTTTCTTTTGCGCGTGGCAGGCGATCAATGTAAGAAAATCTTTGAGAAAACTGCGAGTGTTAAAAGAGGTGCTAGTAAGTTGGTCCTGCCAAACTCTCTGCCTATGACTGTCATTGATCTGTGGGCGCGATTTTGGTGAATTGTAAACGGTGAGAACAAAATACAGGACGTCCAGAAGTTGAAAATAACGTTGTGGAATTTCTACGTGCCTGTTTGATGCTTTCTGTGCTTGTGGGCAGCGGTGGACAAGGATACCAATACATGTACTTGTGGTTTTTTTCAGGATTGCAAAGCGGCAGACGGGAATTGTAACTCAGTGAGTTTGATGGTATTTCCAGAGACTGTGTAAACTACGTGGACCATCACCAAGTTTTATTTGAGATGTCAAGAGACAGCGCACGGGAGATAGTGAACACAAGTAACATAGAGCGAGTGTGACCGAGCGTGGGCTTATCTGTGGACAGAGTGAAACGTTGAGTGTCAAGTCGAGGAACTCTATGCATAGGAATCTGTGACCATCGCCGTGGACCTTTATTTGAGGTCGACTCTGGGAGCAGCATTATTCCGTGATCGATGTAATTTGTTTCACGGGCCATCGCAGAGGAAATAATTGAGTTCACATACAAATTGAAATCTGTGGGTACCTGGGCTTGACAGTGTTTAACTTATAGGTGTAACTCTGTAATAGGACTTGGACCAAAGTGAGAAAAAGAGTGACGGTGTTTACTGGAGGTGACATTGTTTACAGTGTTGCACGTGTAACTCTGACTGAAACGGGACTTTGACCAGAGCGAGTAAAACAGTGACGGTGGTAATTAGAGGTGACAGTGTGACCAGTGTTGTACGTGTGACTCTGAAGCGGCACTGGGACCAGAGGGAGTAAAAAGCGTGCCGGCGTTTGCTGGAGGTGACCGTGTGTCCAGTGTTGTACGTGTGACTTTGTGGACCCTGGTGAGAGGGTCCGGCGTGTGGCTGTAATGTGATGAGGAGGAGGCCAGGCACCGGGCTGAAGCGTGCACTTCTGCTCTTCACCGTCCTCGTCTTGCTCATAGGTTTGGACACTTTTTATTTTTGCGTTTTTGTTTGAAATTTGATTTGGTTGGACGTTGGATTTTTGTGTCCCTTGAATGTATTTGGCTATTGAGGACATTTGATTTTTGATCATTGACGAGCTACTGAGGGAGAAAATGGGACTTGGAGAGAGCGTGTGTGTTGGGGGGAAGGGGGGGTCGCTATCTTTTTGTCTGTCACTGTCTTGCTGCGTCTATACTTCGAATCACGGTCTGTCTGTCTGCCTGTGTGTGTTTCTGTCTGTGTGTGTCGCTGTCACTGTGTGTCTCTGTGTATCTCTGTCTCTGCATGTCTCTGTCAGTCTCTCTGTTTCTGTATGTCTCTGTCAGTCTGTCTGTCTGTCTGTCTGTCTGTCTCTCTCTCAGCCTCTCTCTCTCCCCCTCTCTCTCCCCCCTCTCTCTCTCTCTCTCTCTCTCTCTCTCTCTCTCTCTTGCTGCGTTCCTTTTTCTGTGTGGCTGCCCCCCCCCTTATTCATCTGAATCATAAAATTAATGTTCTTAATTACGTTGATGACGCCTATACTTATAATTGCCACACAGTAGCGAAACTTTTTTCTCTCCTAAAATGCCTCACATTTTCATACAAAGTATGATTTTCATTTCTCTCGAGTCAACTGCTCAATACAGTTCTCTTCCTCGATATATTTTCTTTGCTCTCTCAGTGTCTCTACATGTCTGTTTTTTTTCTTCTCTGTCTGTCTCTCTGTGTGTCTGCCTGCCTGCCTGCGTGCGTGCGTGCCTGTCTGTCTCTGTCTCTAATCTGTCTCGGTCTCTCTCTGTCTCTCTGTCTCCCTGTCTCTCGCTCTCTCTCTCTCTCTCTCTTTGATAACCTTGCATTTATTGTTGCCTGTCTCTGTAGACCTAAAACACGTAAAATTACGAAGAGCGTCCGGGACGGAGGTTATGAGCTTGAATAGATGTCTGGTGGTAATTATGCAATAAAGTGGAGAAGAAGAGCGGTAAAGTTGGACAGTTAATCAGGCTGAACAAGAGATGACCATTATCAGTGCGAGGAAAGGTCAGCTTCATTCCGTTAGCTCCGAAAATAGAATCAGACTCTCGCCTCCCGGGCACCTTTTTGGGGGAATTGAAATTACTGATGGGGGACGATACGGGGAAGGTAGGGTGAGGGGGGCGGTGTTTGTCATGGTCGTGGTTGTGGTGTCCAGAGGGAAGGCCTATAAACGTTCTATCATGCACACAGTCACAGGCGGAGATGAGGATAGAATGATAGAAAGCCGGTGTGTGTACGCGCGCGCGCGCGTATGTGTGTGTGTGTATAATTATTAGAGTTTGGTGACAAAAAAGAAAAAATAGTGGAGAATGTGTGTCTGTGTGTGTGAGAGTGTGAGTGAGAGAGAGGGATAGCATGTGTGTGTGTGTGTGTGTGTGTGTGTGTGTGTGTTATAATTTACGGAACGTATTGTAAAAAAGAAACGGATGAAAAGGAGATGAAGAGTTTGAGGATATGATGGGAAGCGGATGAATCAGGAACAGCTCCTGTTGCAGCGAATGATGCAAGGCATTTTAACGGAGGGAACAGGTGGCGGTTATTTCAGGACCTGATGAAATTGTGTTTTGTCTTTGGTGTATCAAGTTATTCCGCGTTGTTTATGGATGGTGGTAGAGGGCGTCTGTTAGGATTTTTTTCCCTCAGCTTAAGAGATGTTTTTTCGTTCTATAACTTTGTGTCTGTTTCACGATGTGATTAAGTCGGTTAAAGTATTCCGTGTTGTTGTTGTTGTTGTTGTTGTTGTTGTTGCAACAGCTGCTAATGTCTCTTCGTGTCAACGTCGCTTAAATGTTATGCAATATTGTCAGTCACACACCACTTATGACAACTTGGTCTGTATTTTGCACATCTTTTTCTTAATAATAATTGTGAAACTCGAGATCTTTTCTTTCTTATTTTTTTCTTTTTATATACATGTACCACGACATCAGACAATAGCATTGTTGCAACCACGTCTAAACTATGAAGGTTATGATAATTTTACGGGATCTTTCGAGACTGTACGGACAATTAAACACACACTCTTCACAACTACAATTGTATGCAACTTAATGAATGCACGACGGTGATTGTTATGGTAATTTGTCCGGATTGTTCGACGCTTTTCGGTACATCAAATGCAAAATCTGTAGACTAATAATTTTATGTAACTCTATAAAAGCTGTCAGCCGAGAGTGGGCGACTGTCTGCGAATCTTGATCATTTCGGCTTCATGACAAAGCGTGCGTCCCCCCCCCCCCCCCTGGTAACTCTCAATGAATACGCGGACTTTTGAAAAGACCTCGTGTTTTTATGCCAGCCTAAAAGGATTATAGAAACATGTGACAGGGCATATGATTTTTACTTGTTTTCGTCTAATCCGGGAAATTGCAGCCTACGACTTCCGACCGAATCATCGTGTTGCAGCTTGGTGACGTTGGTTGGATGGATAGATAATGGTGGGTGGAACTGAAGGGGGGGAGGGGTGGTTTGGTTAACAAAGTGGAAAGGGGCTCGAATATTAACGAGGGAAAGGGCAATGTGTGATTTTCACTGGAAAGACAAGTGTTTTGTTTTCAAAATCTAGATCATTATTTGTGGAGGTAGTTGAAGAATACGAATATGGCTAGTTCAGAAGGGATGTAGCTTTACTTAAACTGAAAAGGCAGGGAATGAGGCTTTGAGGTCAAGGTCACTGTTGATCTACGTCCTTGAAGGAGGTAGCTGCCCGAACAGGGTGGACGGTCCAGGTCATGACAAAATGAGTGCATGGGTTCTCATTCTTCCCTACTGGTAATGAAACAACTATTAATCTTTTTGTATTAGAAATGGCACTGAAACCATTATATTTTTTACTAGGAGTGTATGCTAGCTGAACTACCATCTCCGCTTTCAGGTTTTCCCTCGAATCCCCACTAACTCCTTTCATTCTCCCCTACATCGTATTTGTATTTATAGCAGCACCATTGCATGTAAGCTACGGTCTTCTTTTATTGATGAGAACAACAACCTCAGTACCTTCACGGTCTGATAGGGATCGGCTCTCTTGTTGTGATACACGCCTACAGACTGTAGCATCATTGATATTAAGAAGAATAGTAAGATGGTGCAGAACCAACTAGCGTGGGTAACGGCGCCTATGCAACTATCTCTATGGAGTGCCATTATTGTAGGCGTGCTCATGTATAAAATGCTGAAGCCCCCCTTACTCTATAAAATTCATTCAAGAGTCCAAACTGTCTTCTCGCTCAATGGTCTCCCTTCCAGCCCACGCTCTATCTCCGTCTTACATCTTTATACTTGTATTCATAGCGGCACCCTTTGGAAGTTAGGGTCTTCTTTTATTGATGAGAACAACAACCTCAGTACCTACACGGTTTGACAAGGAGCGGCTCTGTTGTTGTGATACACGCCTACAGACTATAGACGCATGCAGCATCTGCAGTGTCATTGATAAGTAGAACAGGAAGTACTATGACAAGTATTGGTGTAGGTGATCTACCATCCTTGCATACGGGGGCAAGGTCCTCCTGTGTGTAGGTTATTAACCTTTGTGTTGCTCACTTCTCGAAAACAGAGTAATACGGCTTGTATATACAACTAGATGAATACCCGCTTCGCCGGGAAGAAGTAGAGCCGAGTACGAAGGAAGGGAGATAAACGCGCAAAACACTGGAGAAGATAAGGAAGAGTTACTGGGAATGGATGTACAGAGAAACCAAAATCGGTTCAGCGCTGCGCGCTGAGAGCACGCACGTGTTCAAAATTTTCCACGATTGTGTCCGGGGTCTACATGAATATGCCCACCAAATTTGAAGCAGATCCATCGAGAACTTTGGCCGTGAATCGCGAACACACAGACAGACAGACACACACAAGCCGTATATAGATATAGATTGTGGTGTCAGGTGATGTATTTTCTTGTTCTTACAGGAGGTTTTTATTTACTGATCCCCGCAACTGACGTCTCTCAGTCCTGCTCCGAGTTGTACTTAAACCATGTTAGTGAGTGTGTGTGTATGTATGTGTGAGTGTGTGTGTGTGTGTGTGTGTGTGTGTGTGTGGTGTGTGTGTGTGTGTGTGTGTGTGTGTGAGAGAGAGAGAGAGAGAGAGAGAGAGAGAGAGAGAGAGACAGACAGAGACAGAGAAAAACAGAAAGACAGACAGACAGACAGACAGACAGACAGACAGACAGAGCTGAAATGACCGAGTTTAACTAATTGAAGTTTATTTGTACTAAAGCATAACGGTTTTAGGATTGGACTGATATTCGAACCTGTGCGAGGAGGAGCTCGAGATTATGAGGGCGTGTAGGGGGGTTTGGGGGTGTATGTCGGGGTATGGGGTCAGTAGGTAAGTGGTGGTGGTGGGGAGGGGGGAGCGTTAATGTGTGCGTACGTTCGTGTGTGCTTTTGAGCTGCTGCTTTTTTCTTCTTCTTCTTCTTGGCGTTCGCAGAGGTTACACGATCAGTCCAGCACTGGTGATAAATGTTGTCGTTTTCTCCAACTCCTGTCGACTGCCGTATAGTTTGGTCTGACGGCCACACTTTTTTTCGTTCCTCATCTAGTAAGGGACATTGCTGTAAGATGTGTTCCGCTGTTTGGTCTTCTTGACCGCAGGCACAGGTTGGTGCTGGCGCCAGCTTGAACGTTCGGTTCATGTGAGCATTGAGCCTGTTGTGGCCAGTACGCAGCCTGATGAGGTTGACTTGCTGCTCTCTGGATATTGTGTGGTAGTCATCTCTGTTTGTCCTTGGCCTCATCAATGCCTTGATGATTGTCTTCTGCTCACTAAAGCTCACACTGTTTTCAGGTTGGTCTTCCACGGCTCCTTCTTTCGCCAGCTCATCTGCCCTTTCATTTCCTGGTATCCCACAGTGTGATGGTATCCACTGGAGGACAACTCTTCTGGTTTGTCTGACCATCTGTAATGCTTTGGCCAGCTGTGGGAGTTTGTCGTTCTCTAGGGCCTGAAGGACTGAAAGGGCGTCCGAGAGGAAGACAACCTCGTAGCAAGGGTATGCGGAGTCCTGAACCAAGGAGGCGGCCTGCATGAGAGCTTATATCATGAAATGCAAGACTAGGAGAGTCACAGTCACACAAAGCCAGGCTGCCTCTCTGCCATGGCATTCAGAACTTTTGAGTTATAGGCACAGAAAGCTACACAGATCGTCTTGGACAAAAAGATCTGATCACATACAACAAACAATTCCATTGACAAACAAAAGTACTCGTGGGGTCACGCTACCCAATCGTGGAGGGTTTGTGGAGGGATATATATTGCAAAGTAAACTTCTCCGTGATTGTAACGTAATAGGGGCCGTGACAGGCCTTTTTATTACCACCATGATGTACGCTCGGAAGCCCTTGATCTCTTCCAAACGTGTTGTGCCCTTTGGCACTGGCCGTTCAATACGATCGCTCAAAGAGTCGTAAAGAGTGTTTTGTCCACAGTTGTGAAAAGGGGGTGATTGTTGGATTTTGCTACTGTTGTAACGGCTTGTGACCCGACGAGAATCCCCACCCATGTTTGTCAGGTCTCCAGCGTAGTTGTAAATTCCACTTTTTGCATTCCTAGCTGTCTTTGCCGATATTGATATATATGTCGCTGCCACTGTCTGTCTGTCGATCTGTTTGTCTGCTGATTGGTTATTGAGGAGTTGAAGTACCTTGCACTTAACCACAAAGAGTCAAACTCGACCAGGCCACTGTCTGTTTCTGGACCATCGTACGTCTGTGTTCGTCTCCTCTCGTTGTACATTGTTTGTGTTTTTTGGAGTGTGCGCGTATCTTAAGTTGTTCTAAATTAAAGATTGATTTCACAATTATCTTTGCGGTAAATATGTATATTTGTTTGAACTGAGTTGGCTCTAATTCTCTCTGTCTGTGCCGCCCGTATTTCTGTCCGTACAAGTTGGTCGATGCCCAAAGACGTGGTTTTAAACTCAAGTGTCATTACTAGCTGTTATAGGAGATTTGTCGTTGCCTTTGTCGCTCTTCCGCTCAGAATCGATCTGGCACTGCATTTGTCTGTCTGTGTATCTGTCTACGTCTGGTCCAACACAAGTGTGTTTACATTTCGCCTGTGAATTGCTAGGCTCGTTTGTCTGACAGTGGGTGTGCATGTTTATATATATGTCCACGGTCCATGAATATACTCGTTTTTGTTAGCAGCCCCTGTATACCGCTCTCTGTCTGTTCGACTCTCTGGCTGTATGTCTCTGTCTTTCTGAATTGATCTGTCATTTTTTTGAGTCACTTGAGAAAAAGTGACTCTATGTAATCGGTCAGTGTTAGTCTGTCCGGCCGGCCGGCCGGCCGTCCGTAGACACCACCTTAACGTTGGACTTTTCTCGGAAACTATCAAAGCGATCGGGCTCATATTTTGTTTAGTCGTGACCTCCAATGACCTCTACACTTTAACGATGGTTTCGTTGACCTTTGACCTTTTTCAAGGTCACAGGTCAGCGTCAAAGGAAAAATTAGACATTTTATATCTTTGACAAAGTTCATCGGATGTGATTGAAACTTTGTAGGATTATTCTTTACATCAAAGTATTTACATCTGTAGCCTTTTACGAACGTTATCAGAAAAACAAGGGAGATAACTAGCCTTTTCTGTTCGGCAACACACAACTTAACGTTGGGCTTTTCTCGGAAACTATAAAAGTGACCGGGCTCAAATTTTATGTGAACGTGACTCATTGTGTTGTGAATAGCAATTTCTTCCTGTCCATCTGATGCCTCATATAATATTCAGAACTGCGAAAGTGACTCGATCGAACGTTTGCTCTTCTTGTCTCCCTGGACAACGGTATGTACTGAACATTCTTATTTGTTTCTTTACCTATTAATTTATTTGTTGGTAGTTCAATGTCCTATGCTCTATACTCTTATTGAATGTCTTCCGCGAATTCTTCTGTTCAATTCTTGTCGGTTCGTTTCGTCCTGTGTGAACTTGTGTTTGTTCAGTTTCGAAATTTGTGATTGTCCAAATGGTTCTGAAACCAATAAGCTTCATTTTTAGCTGTTGTTCTGTGTAATCATTGTCACTGCTAAGGTCTGTCTGTTCTCAGTTTATTACAGTCTATGAGGTGTATATATATATTCGTGTTTCAGGTATGTCTGTCTGTTTGTTATTATCGTAACTGGTACATTCTTGTATATTATTCATGTTACGGGTCTGTCTGTGTACCTGTTAGCCATCTAACAGCCTATTGTATCTTTGTGTTACAGGTTTTAGCATCTCTGACAGCCAGTCTCGCGATGTGCTGGATCTCATACAGTCGCTCAACGGGACGGACGCGGCGGCGGCGGGATTCCAGTACACCACGGGACCCAACAACAACACACCGGCCATTCTCCTCGAAGGTAGGACAGTTTGCTTCTTTTGCGTCATCATAGTCATCGTCCGCATCGTCGTCATTGTCGTCATCGTTATGGTCGTTTTCATCATCGTCGACATCGTAGTTGACAACGTTCTACTCCTCCGTCTTCTCCTCACTCCTCCGCCCTCCTCCGCCTCTTCCCCTTTTTGTCCTCCTCCTCATCGCCATCATTATCGTCATCATCGTCGTCGTCTTTTTCTTCTTCGTCGTTTTCTATTTAACCTTATCTAATTTCTGTTTCTTTTTCTTCTTCTCAACAAATACTCTCTCTTTGTTTCAAAGTCATCTTCTTCTTCTTCTTCTGCGTTCGTGGGCTGAAACTCCCACGTACGCTACGTGTTTTTTTGCACGAGTGGAATTTTACGTGTATGACCGTTTTTACCCCGCCATTTAGGCAGCCATACGCCGCTTTCGGGGGAAGCATGCTGGGTATTTTCGTGTTTCTATAACCCACCGAACTCTGACATGGATTACAGGATCTTTTTCGTGCGCACTTGGTCTTGTGTTTGCGTGTACACACGGGGGTGTTCGGACACCGATGAGAGTCTGCCCACAAAGTTGACTCTGAGAAATAAATCTCTCGCCGAACGTGGGGACGAACTCACGCTGACAGAGGCCAACTGGATACAAATCCAGCGCGCTACCGACTGAGCTATATCCCCGCCCGTTTCAAAGTCATGACATGGATGTTATTTTCCAGCGAAACAAATTATTTTTTGCTTTAAAGGAATTGAATCGAGTTTGCTTCAGATGAGGTGGCCTTGATCCACTTTTAAGCAAACAAAACTCCTCACTAAGGTTAATAATTGTGTATCTAATCTAATTCGGTCCCGGTTGCAAGCGAACCAATCGGTATCAGTTCTAAAAGACGAAAGCGAATCCACTGGGAATCAATTACTCTCTCCAAAGAGCTCAGACGTAAAGAAACCTGCATTTATTTTCCAGAAGAAAAACATAATTCGAGTCCTTAAAATAAGTCTGACAAATTTGTGCTTTTCAAGCTAAGGGATATATCTTTTAAATTCAGTGATTGTTTTGTCTCAATAAAAAATGAAAACAAAATTATTAACAAAGCTATTGATCTTTTTACATTTAGTCAAGTTTTGACTAAATGTTTTAACATAGAGGGGGAATCGAGACGAGGGTCGTGGTGTATGTGTGTGTGTGTGTGTGTGTCTGTGCGTGTATGTGTGTAGAGCGATTCAGAGTAAACTACTGGACCGATCTTTATGAAATTTTACATGAGAGTTCCTGGGTATGATATCCCCAGACGTTTTTTTTCATTTTTTGGATAAACGTCTTTGGTGACGTCATATCCGGCTTTTTGTTAAAGTTGAGGCGGCACTGTCACACCCTCATTTTTCAATCAAATTGATTGCAATTTTGGCCAAGTAGTCTTCGACGAAGGCCGGACTTTGGTATTTCATTTCAGCTTGGAGGCTTAAAAATTAATTAATGACTTTGGTCATTAAAAATCCGAAAATTGTAATTAACATTATTTGTTTATAAAACGATCCAAAATTACGTTCATCTTATTCTTCATCATTTTCTGATTCCAAAAACATATAAATATGTTATATTCGTCGGATTAAAAACAAGCTCTGAAAATTAAAAATATAAAAATTATGATTAAAATAAAATTTCTGAAATCGATTTAAAAACAATTTCATCTTATTCCTTGTCGGTTCCTGATTCCAAAAACATATACGCTCAGAAAGTTAAAGCGAAGAGAGGTACAGAAAAGCGTGCTATGCAGCACAGCGCAACCGCTACCGCGCTAAACAGGCTCGTCAATTTCACTGCCTTTTTTACGAGCGGCGGACGGTTATTGTGAAAAACTGCAGTGCGTTCAGCTTCATTCTGTGAGTTCCACAGCTTGACTAAATGTAATAATTTCGCCTTAAGCGACTTTTTTTTTTTTAATACGACAGTTAAGTGGTTCCTCAAGTGAAACCCTGGGCCGAGGTGCACGAGAAAGTTACCATCCAAACGGGAGCCACCCGCAGTGTTGGATTGGTTGAAACTGAGAAGTGTTGTGATTCCAACGAATCAGAACCCGCAGTTTGTTCTCTCCCGTTTTGTTTGTTTGTTCATGGGCTGAAACTCCCACGGCTTTTACGTGTATGACCGTTTTTACCCCGCCATTTGGGCAGCCATACGCCGCTTTCGGGGTAAGCATGCTGGCTATTTTCGTGTTTCTATAACCCACCGAACTCTGACATGGATTACAGGATCTTTTTCGTGCGCACGAACTCACTTTGACAGCGGCCAACTGGATACAAATCCAGCGCGCTACCGACTGAGCTACATCCCCGCCCGTTCTCTCCCGTTTAAATGGTACCCACTTTTGGTTCGTGCGCCAAATCTGGCGACTACTCAAGTTTAGTCGGTCAGCAGTTTTCTTTGAATAGCCTTTCTAACGTATGCTCTATTCTTCATTCACAAGACTGCGAAGTTTGCACCCACTTTGTACTACACCGAACGCGACAGGCCACGAAAGCAGAGGAAACTGGTACTGTGTCAACTGACTGTCAATGTCAGACACGAACGCCATGCACATATGTAGATCATTTTGACGAAAATTATGATAACCTCACGAGTTTTCAATTGTGTAGCACCTGCTTTTTAGAAAATATAAACGGAGAACGGCTAAAACCTATTGAACCAGAAAGAAGGACCAGAAATCGTCTGTATTTTCATTCAGCTTTAAGCTGTTGTCAGTTTCACGGATCTGGGAGGTTCGAGGTCGAGGCGTGTACACACGATTTGAAGACGATGCGGAGTTGGTTGTTTGGGTTTGATGGCGGGGTTTTGTGGCGTTCACGTGTGTGTGCTTACGTCGGCGGAGGGTTAGTTGTTACACAAGGAACGGGTTAGAAACCCTCCCTGTGCGTTGTCATCTGATGCGCAGGTGATACAGACCCGCCTTAAATCCTACCTGGATTTTTTTGTATCACTTCTTACTTTTTTCTCCTTTTCCTTTGGTTTTGCCTTTTTACATTTAGTCAAGTTTTGACAAAATGTTTTAACATAGAGGGGGAATCGAGACGAGAGTCGTGGTGTATGTGTGTCTGTGTGTGTGTGTGTGTCTGTACGTGTGTGTGTGTAGAGCGATTCAGACTAAACTATTGGACCGATCTTTATTAAATTTGACATGAGAGTTCCTGGCAATAACATCCCCGGACTTTTTTTCTCATTTTTTCGATAAATACCTTTAATGACGTCATATCCGGCTTTTTGTAAAAGTTGAGGCGGCACTGTCGCACGTACACCCTCATTTTTCAATCAAATTGATTGAAATTTGGGCAAAGCAATTTTCGACGAAGGCCGGACTTTGGTATTGCATTTCAGCTTGATGGCTTAAAACCTAATAAATAAGTTTGGTCATTAAAAATCGGAAACTTGTAATTAAATTTTTTTTTTATTAAACGATCAAAAAACAAATTCATCTTATTCTGCATCATTTTCTGATTCCAAAAACATATACATATGTTATATTTGGATTACAAACAAGCTCTGAAAATTAAAAATATGAAAATTATGATTAAAATTAATTTTCCGAAAGTGATTTAAAAACAATTTCTTCTTATTCCTTGTCGGTTCCTGATTCCAAAAACATATAGATATGATATGTTTGGATTAAAAACAAACTCAGTAAGCTAAAAAACTTGACTAAATGTAAAAAAGAATAGACATACAGAAAAGCGTGTTATCCTGCTCAGCGCGACCACTACCGCACTATTCTGCATGGCTTGTCGATTTCACTGCCTTTGCCACGAGCGGTGGGCTGAGGAAATTACGAGTATGTGGTCTTGGTGAAAAAAGCAGTGCGTTCAGTTTCATTCTGTGAGTTCGACAGCTTGACTAAATGTTGTTATTTCGCCTTACGCGACTTGTTTTTCTTTTCTTCTTTATTTTTTTATGGGGGGGGGGGGGGGGAGGGGTTACGCACCGAGTAAGTAAAGGGGTTCTGTGTACAATATGTTTTAACATGCAAACAGTAGAATCGTGTTTTGGTTGGGGGCGGGGATGTAGCTCAGTCGGTAGCGCGCTGGATTTGTATCCAGTTGGCCGCTGTCAGCGTGAGTTCGTCCCCACGTTCGGCGAGAGATTTATTTCTCAGAGTCAACTTTGTGTGCAGACTCTCCTCGGTGTCTGAACACCCCCGTGTGTACACGCAAGCACAAGACCAACTGCGCACGAAAAAGATCCTGTAATCCATGTCAGAGTTCGGTGGGTTAGTTATAGAAACACGAAAACACCCAGCATGCTTCCTCCGAAAACGGCGTATGGCTGCCTAAATGGCGGGGTAAAAAACGGTCATACACGTAAAATTCCACTCGTGCAAAAAACACGAGTGTACGTGGGAGTTTCAGCCCACGAACGCAGAAGAAGAAGAAGAAGAAGTGTTTTGGTTGACGTGTGAACTTGTTGTTCGCAATAAAAAGGGGAATACACTTGTGAACACCAGTAAAATCCCGGATGTTATTGAATGTCGAGAACGTAAACATGTGAGGCGCAAACAGATATGACTGCTAACGGATGTTCTTTAATGCGCGCAAGTGCATTAGGTCTTTTGTTGTCTTCTGGTCATTCGCTGCAGCTACACTCCAAATGGCCTAGTTTGTGCAACCGTGTCAAGTTCAGTTATTGTTTTCATAGAGTGTGTACTTTCGATTTTGCGACAACGCGTTTAACAGCTTGGTGTGGTACGTGTAGACACAGCGACTGTTCTTGACAAACTCCTCTAAGTTGATGAGTTTGTTTCTTGAAGTGAAAGCTTAATCATGTTTGTTTGTGTCTGAGCCTCATGCGTTCAGGAAGGGGTGCAAAAAGCGACGTAGAAAGCTTGAAACGGAGCGAGTCGGCAGTGCGAGCTTCCATGGTTATATTCCTTGTAGTGAATACTAGTAGTAATAGTACAGGAAGGATTTTGTTTGTTTGTTTGCTTAACGCCCAGCCGACCACGAAGGGCAATATCAGGGCGGTGCTGCTTTGACATATAACGTGCGCCACACACAAGACAGAAGTCGCAGCACAGGCTTCATGTCTCACCCAGTCACATTATTCTGACACCGGACCAACCAGTCCTAGCACTAACCCCATAATGCCAGACGCCAGGCGGAGCAGCCACTAGATTGCCAATTTTAAAGTCTTAGGTATGACCCGGCCGGGGTTCGAACCCACGACCTCCCGATCACGGGGCGGACGCCTTACCACTAGGCCAACCGTGCCGGTACAGGAAGGATGAAGGAGTAGATCGCCCGGCGCTTTGATACAAGCTCATGTGGTGTGTGAGGGGGTCAGGGCGCAAACCATCAAAACACATATTTATCCTACATACGTGAGAGAGACACCCGTGAGATAATAATCGTTCAAATCGCACGTGTGTGTATCATGTAAATGAGTTCATGTCAAGCAAGTCTGGCAAGGACCTGTTTTTCCACTGCTCATGATGCCAAAGTCACCGGGACAAACGTCATTATAAAAAGAAAAACAAATTGCGCTTGCTAATTACCCTCGATGAATTTTTAGAACTAACACGTCACGCCACACTTTCAGAGTGACGTTTCTTTGCTTTGACATAATAGATTGCACGAGGCTTTAGAAGAGATCAAGGTTCCAAAACAAGCGTCTTCAATTTAGCTGCCCCGAATGCAGGACATTTTCAGTAAAATACACGTAAGTACAGTATGTAGGATAAACAGAATACTACATGGCTTGCTGTTTCGTACCAGATTTACACTCGTTGCTTTTTCAAATAGTGAACAGCTCGCTTTCGCTCGCAGTTCAATATTTTAAAAAACAACTCGTGTAAATCTGGTACGACACAGCAAGCCATGTAGTATTCTCTATATATCCCTTAAACGGGAAAACAGCAGGAATTCTATGTGCGATTGAGATCCCCGTGTTTCCTTGTATAAACCTCATCAGATACGTATTGAGGGAGCAGGACTGATATTTTTCTCTTTCAGTGGCCATAATACGAGAACAAGGAGAAGAAGAGTAGCTCTCCAAATAGCTGTTCTAAAATCAACGTCAGTGTGCGTGACTGGGGGGGGGAGACCACCAGGGAGGAAGGGAGGTTATCGTGAGCAGTGAACGATAGTAGTCTCCCCTTCGACAAGCATGGTCCGTGAGATTATGAGAGGTTTATAGCTTAGCGGAGATATGATAGCTCTTCTTCATTTCGCTTTATGCGCTAGAGCTGCAGCAGTGTGCAGGAGGCGTGTCGGGTTGTCGACAGATCTGTAGATAGGCCGTGCATTTGAAAACAGGGAAGAAAGATGAAGGAGAGAACAACAACAAAATAAAAAATATATATCGGAAGAAAGAAAAGAAAAAGAACAGGATAAAAAGTCTTGCAACTCTTAAAGCGGCATGGCTCACAAAGTTTGTATGGGGTGTTTGTTATAGTATTCTGAAATGAGTATTTCAATTTAGTCCGCCATCGTGCTTACCTCTGTTATGTCCTCACAAGGATTGCTTAAGATAAGCACTTTGCTTGAGTGAGAAATCTTAAATAGTTTATGTCACGATCACAATTGAATAAAGTCTTGTTTAAACCAAAGTGTGTATGGGGCAAGCAGAAGCAACACACGTTGGACCTAAAACCTCTTGCGCATATTTTGAACACGTACTTCGATTTAAAGAGTTGTAAATATGAGCTGTGTAAACATGATTTGGTAGTTTAAGAAATAACGGTAGCGGTTTGAAATTAACGCAAGATCGAAGTCTTCAAACGCGAAGAGTTTTATTTATTCGCCTACAACCGAAAGACTTCCGACATTGTAGAATGATCTCTTGATGCATTTTGCTATAAAGAAAATAAACACAGAACCAAGAACAATTTTAAGTGAAAAGAAGTCGAGAAGAAATTAGGCATGAATCAATTAAAATCTCTCAGTATTCAGCAATATAGTATGAAGTACTACTGAGTGTCTGGGTCAAAAGAAGCGCTTCTGCATATCATTTTAAAGACGGGAGATGAATTAATGAGGATGCATATAAATGGACAAACATATTTTGGCTAAGTAATCAAGACGCCGGACCAACAAGATGAGAGGGTAGATCCCATCACGGTTCAAATACTCCTTGGGTATCCCAGACCTCAGGCGGGACGGATCCGAGTATGTAAAGATATGCGCCGAAATGGCTGCGATCTGCTGGCCGATGTGAATGCGTGATGTATTGTGTAAAAAAAAATTCCATCTCACACGGCATAAATAAATCCCTGCGCCTTGAATATGTGCGCGATATAAATTGCATAAAATAAAAAAATAAAAAATAAAAATAAATCCCTGCGCTTAGAACTGTACCCACCGAATACGCGCGATATAAGCCTCATATTGATTGATTGATTGATTGATTGAATGAATGAACATGTCAGGGCTCCCCACGGACGCCCATCTTAGTGCGTCCCGGGACCCCCACTTTCAATTTTTAGAGGGTCCATGGACCCCCAGTGCAGAATTTTGCAGTCTGAGAATTGTATCTACGGTACGCACGATAAAGGAATTCAGTGCGTCCCAGGACCCGCTCTTTTAAAGTCTAGTGCGTCCCGGGACCCTCTCCATAAATTTTTAGTACGTGTTTTCGGCTTCTAGTGCGTATAGGACGCTCGTCGCGATATAACCTTCGTGGTTGAAAACGACGTTAAACACCAAATAAAGAAAGAAAGAAAGAAAGAAAGAAAGTATAGGACGCAGGGACGCGCGCTATGGGGAGCCCTGCATGTTATGGGCTTAGCAGGATAAACCGACCAGATGAGAAGGTAGTTCCCATCACAGTTCATGTACGTTTTGGATAGATCAGATCTCAGGTGGGCAATATCCCTTTAAAATCGAGGATGAATGAATGAATATGTTTTCGGCTGAGTAAGGCAAGAAGCTGAACCGAAAAGACGACAGGGTAAATCCCATCACGGTTGAGGTAGCCTACTCCTTGAGTAGACCACACCTCAGGCGGGTAATATCCCTTTAAGATGGAGCATGAATGAACTCGTTTTTGGCTTAGTAGGATGGACCGAAAAGATGAGAGGGTTGATTCATTCACGGTTCAGGTATTTCTCAGGTAGGCCAGACCCCATGTAGGTATTATGAGGTGAGAGTCAACGTGTGGTAGGTGTTAATGGAGTGGAAAAAAGCGAAAATGGTGTTAGGACCGGAAATAATTGTGTGGCCGCCCGGGTTAAGTTTTTTTTCAGGGAGAGGGGGATTTACCTAGGGCTTTGATTGTGATTCGGGTAGGGGAAGGAATGAGGGGTGGGGGGGGGGGGATAGGATGCTCCGGGAGAGGGGGGTGGGGGTGGGAGTGAGTGAGTGAGTGAGGGTTATATTGGGAAGGAATTGGTTGAGAACGATATTTCATTCACAGTTAATTTTCTGCGCCGAAGAGATATGTATAGGTCGTGATAAAAAACGTAAATGTTGTTAAGACCGAAAAAAAGTTTGTTGAGATAGACTGGAGGATGGCCGGGTGTGGTGAGTGGGGTTAGGTATACAGCTAGGGAATATTCCATTCACAGGAAATATTCTGTGACGGAGAGATGTTGGCCGTGAAGGAATTCAGCCATGTAAAGAGAACTGGGTGAGGAAAATTAGATCCAGGCACCGATATAGAGAATAGAGCAGCGGGATTGTATACAAAGTGACATTTCCGTGACTAGATATATCGTTTAATCTCCTACTTTGAATTAGCTGTGGTGAGGTGAATTTGAATGTATAATAAGATGTCGTTGTTGATGATGTCTGTAACTGGAGAGGAGGGTGAGTGGTTTGATAAGAGGGTCGGCTCGAGACTTGTCGGCATTGTTCTGCGACGAAGTATTTCTCACGGGATCAGCTCGTTACTCCCCCGGCTCGTTACTCCCCCGGCTCGTTACTCCCCCTTAGGGTTAGGGTTAGGGTTGGGTTAGGGTTGGGTTAGGGTTAGGGTTGGGTTAGGTTAGGGTTAGGGTTAGTAACAAGCCGGGGGAGTAACGATACGGGGGAGTAACGAGATGCTCCCTTTCTCACAGATATACGATACAGCAAAGTTGTATGCAACTCTTTCTATGTAAGGTATCGTCACATTGCGAAGATGATCAGTTCAGACGAAGTTCGAAACGTAGCAGGTCAGAGTGTACTTTTAAATACGATCGCGTATCTACGACGAAACTTTTTTGTTAAAAATCGACGTTAAAAATTCACGGCATAATCACCGGTTGAACTGCAGCGGACCACTGACAGATAGTCGCATGCCAAGGATTTGTGCAACAGCCTGCAGACAATGTCTGAGCTTCCGAAGTAGTCCCCTTCACTGATTCGACTTGGTGAGGACCTCTCATAAAATCTCAGAGTGGTACCACATTTGTACATGACCTGTTACATTCTTTCAACAGAAAAATATCACTCTGCACAGAATGCAGCCTGGATGATAGAGTTTTGTATTAATGTGTGTGTGTGTGTGTGATCAAGTGGAAAAATGCTTTAATTCCATGCGCGAGCCTTTGGTGAATGACATGATTAGTGACACGAGAAGGAAGACTGCTTTTACACTTTATTGTGTCGCATATCTGGGGCCTTCCTTCCACCTGTGAATGAGGTTGAACTGGTGTAATCATAAATGTCAGCATTTTCAAAATGAATGGCGTTGGTGAATATTATATGAGATCTAGGAGTAGCGATTACGATACCAGTTTTCCATTGACAGTTTATTATCCGCAACGAAGACACTTTCCACACGAGTGAGTTTTTTGATGAGGTGCGGATGAAGTTGGCGTTTATGTTTTTTGGATGAATTAGGGCTGGGGGTGGGGGGTCAGAGGGGGACATGAAGCGTGTCATTGACATGTTTATGAAGGAAGTTTTAATGAGGGAAAAGGGAGTATCTGCGTCCTTTGAAATAAGTTCAGTACTGATAGCTGTCTATTCTGTAAATGGCAAGATATCACCTAGTTAATACACCTGTTGCAGGATATATATAGTGTCGTCTCCATTAGTCGCGAACCGTACCTTACCGAGTACTCGTTACATGGTTGTCAATGACTTTTAACGGATTTTCGATCGTAGAGTTTAAAAATACAATCCTTCCCGTGTAAAGTGTTACATGAGATTTTTGTATGGGTTATTTTCGAAGATTGACGTTAGTGTCATTTAGGAAATGAATTGAGCAATGTAATTCGACTCAGTACAGACAGTCCGACAGGCTGTAGATTGGTGGAGCCTGTCTAATTGAAAGGATAGTCTAATTCCGTGTAAAAGTGGTCAACATGATTACTCACACGTATCTTAAAGGAATGTAGTAACTAGTTAGATATATAAGCCGCTAAGAAGGAACTGTTCTCGATTGGAGCATTCTTGCAAACGCTAATAATACCTACATGGAAAATCGTTCTTTCTGGAAATCTTACTTATAGTTACTGGATAACCTACAACAACTGCAGACATAGATCTAAGGTCTGAAGGATATCTGTACTAGGGTATAGATCAGAAGAGTAGATATATGTTCTCCCATTTCGCTGCAATGCCAAGTTTGTTAAGGTTAAGAAAAATGCATGCTGTACACTTGTCAGACCTCACAGACTACGGATAGCACGTGCACTATTCCAGAGACAGACACAGAACTATGCCAGGCAGTGAATAGAAACATCAGTAGATATTTTACATGGACCTCTCGGCGGCATCAACCTCGCCCTCCGTCCAGAGGGACTAGGCAAAACATGATGCTATCTCCACAACTGGAATGCTGATTTCGGACGTGATGCGGTTTTTGCGCGTGAACGCGGAAAATTGGATGATCTTTTCTCGGACCTCAAAAGATTGGGATATGATCTTTTGGCCAGATTCCCCCCAGGGTTAGCCCCGGGACAAGGCCAGCTAGGGGCTATGGGTTCTTCTCCCCCTGCCCTGGCGACAAGGGGGTAATTGTTGCGGGGTTCAAATCGCTATGGTTCCGCTGGGTGGCTGTTTTTGTGTGGCCAGGGTCCAAGCAAATTGCTGGTTTGCGAGGAACGCGGGAGCGCTGAAATCACTGACGTGTCAATCTTCCCAGCTATGATCGCGATCTATCTTTTGTCTGTTTGGCTTGTTGGCCGTTTTCTCCCTGTTCAGTTCCCTTGGTGGCGGATACTGTCATTGTCCGGTCTGTGAGTGTGCATGTGGTTTACGGGTTTTGTCTGCTGGACAGTGGTAGAGATCTTGCTCTCAATTGTTTTCCTTGTTCATCCACCCAAACCCTCGACCCTCCTCCCCGACCATCCACTTCCGCCTAGTGTCCGACTAGCCATCTTCGTTATCCATCTTGATCTTGTGTGGCATATTAGTCTTAGTTCAATACTTCTATGTTTGTATGCTTTTATACGCACGCAGTTGATTCAACGTCCGTTTCGGTAGCTATTATCCGCATAATTATTAGTGCAAACTATTCAGTCTAAGAGGAAGAACTGAAGCCGGGACAGCTACAGTGTTCAATTTTGAACACAAACCTAAAACGACGACTGCATCCTGCTCATCCCTTTTACCTGCCCCACATGTTCACATGGCCCAAAACAAACCTAAGCCACCCCAGGTGCGACAAGACAAGATATAGTATAGTTAAGGTGCAGCAGCAGTTGGGCCAGAACTTTAGGGTCGACCTTTCAGGGGTGCGTGTTCTCCCTCCTTCCCCCTTTGTCTGCAGACATGGATGTGTTCCAGAAGTGTGGAGTTGTGTCCTGGGTTTTTGCCGGCCCTGAGTACCTCCAGCCCCGGACAAGATGGGACGAGTCACGGACCCAAGGGCGCTGGGTGCACTTCATCTGCACGTTTATTTCTGGTCCTTGTGCTTGTTACTGGAGGAACAATGTGTGCTTCAGATGGCCTCTAGGATTGTTCACTGTATGAAGAACGAGAACAACGACAACAGCTGCAGCAGAATAATTTGCAGCAACATCAACATCAAGAATATCAACAACAACATACATCAGTTCTTGGTGCTAGTTTTTGAGTCACTTGAGAAAATGTGACTCTATGTAATCGGTCAGTGTTAGTCTGTCCGGCCGGCCGGCCGGCCGTCCGTAGACACCACCTTAACGTTGGACTTTTCTCGGAAACTATCAAAGCGATCGGGCTCATATTTTGTTTAGTCGTGACCTCCAATGACCTCTACACTTTAACGATGGTTTCGTTGACCTTTGACCTTTTTCAAGGTCACAGGTCAGCGTCAAAGGAAAAATTAGACATTTTATATCTTTGACAAAGTTCATCGGATGTGATTGAAACTTTGTAGGATTATTCTTTACATCAAAGTATTTACATCTGTAGCCTTTTACGAACGTTATCAGAAAAACAAGGGAGATAACTAGCCTTTTCTGTTCGGCAACACACAACTTAACGTTGGGCTTTTCTCGGAAACTATAAAAGTGACCGGGCTCAAATTTTATGTGAACGTGACTCCCAGTGACCTCTACACTTTGACGTCTGCTTTGGTGACCTTTGACCTTTTTCAAGGTCACAGGTATGCTTCAGGTATGCATTGTGTTGTGAATAGCAATTTCTTCCTGTCCATCTGATGCCTCATATAATATTCAGAACTGCGAAAGTGACTCGATCGAGCGTTTGCTCTTCTTGTTTGTTTAAAATTTCGTTATTACAACAACAAATGCTTCTTGTATTAATGAAATCACTCCGAAAGACACTCTTCCTTGACTTTCGTTTTCAATGGCAGATTTCTTTTTCTTGCGGTATATGGCATTTTATGAACCACAATTGCAGATATCGCATTGCTAGATGTACGTCTTCAAAACTAGCGAGTATGCCCAATGAAAAAAAGAAGAAACGAAAGGCAATACGTAAACATGAACATTCTTGTCAGCTTGCTGTTTTAATGATGTCTAATTCTGCCCTGAGCACACCCACAACCAACAGGGCAACTCTTAATAGAGGCCAGTAAAAACCGATGACTTCTAAATGTGTGGCCAGGATTTATTTCACGTTCAGTTTCTCTCAGAGGGTCTGCGTTACACCAACGCGATAAGTCCTCCTTCTGAACGCGCTCCTGTGTTTATTTATACGACACTTTTATCTCCTTCACTGACTTTACAATTTCTTGTGTGCGGTTCCACGGAAATTAATTCTTACATTAGATATTTATATTCCGATAAGTCGCCTTTAAATGCCTAGATAGTCTGTGAGACGTATCTTGTGTGGATGTCTTTTAAAACTCTTCTGGTTACTGCTTCATCTTTCTCCTCACGCGGCACCAACGCTTTGTGAAGATTTACGGAGTCAGTTAGCGCCCTACGAGATGCAGGTTTGTTTGTTTGTTTGCTTAACGACCAGCCGACCACGAAGGGCCATATCAGGGCGGTGCTGCTTTGACATATAACGTGCGCCACACACAAGACAGAAGTCGCAGCACAGGCTTCATGTCTCACCCAGTCACATTATTCTGACACCGGACCAACCAGTCCTAGCACTAACCCCATAATGCCAGACGCCAGGCGGAGCAGCCACTAGATTACCAATTTTAAAGTCTTAGGTATGACCCGGCCGGGGTTCGAACCCACGACCTCCCGATCACGGGGCGGACGCCTTACCACTAGGCCAACCGTGCCGGTCGAGATGCAGGTGAATAGAGTGAGAATAAAGACGAGTAGGCTGACTTTGGTAGGTAGGTTGGTTGATAAGTAGGTAGGTAGGTAGGTAGTCGGGTATGTTGGTAGAAAGGCACAGCTATGGTACAAAGACTGGCAGGCAGGGACACAGGTAGGTATGTAGGTATTAAGGCAGGTTGTTGGGTAGGAACGTACGTAGATAGATAGGTAGGTACAGGGATCGCGTTTACGCACGATTTTTGCGTATTTGACGCATTTTAAAAGTCGCTGACGCGTTTTTTTCGCCGCGCCGCGTAAGCCATACGCAAAAATATTGTAACTTTTTCTTGTCTTCACGCAGCGCTTTTACTCTGACTTAATAATCACCCGATCCTGAAACTGACTATAGGGCTCGAGAAGTGACGACACACATGAAATCTGCGCGTCAAAACTAAAGTCCGTTTCTTTTTGCATCGAAGTATCGCAAACGAACGTAACGAGGGTATTACCAGATAATGTCTTGTCGGATAATGAAACAGACATTAGCTGCTCTCCCATCTCGCGCTTCCAAAAGGCGGAAAGTGTGTCTAGTCGTATTAGAGCGGGAAACAAACTCGCAAGGCCCGAAGGTTGGAGACAGCAGGGGTGTTATTCGACAGGCGTGCGCGGAGTTCGACAGGAAAACTCGCCGTATTTAGGTAAGGAGTGTCTTTAAGTCTTTCGTGCGTGTTTTGTTTGTGTCTGTACATGTTTTCGTAGTACGCAAAAATATTGGTCCGTGACGCGTTTTTTTCGTTTCGTTGCGTATGACTTACGCGTTTTTTAAAAAGCTAGCGCGATCCCTGTAGGTAGGTAGGTCGACAGATAGTCGTAGTAGGTAGCCAGACAGGTAGGTATGTAGGTTTAAGTAGGTAGGCAGCCAGGTAGGTCGTTGAATGGATAGGTAAGCAGCTATGTATGTAGGCAGGCAGAGATGATTTAAGCCAGACATAGGTCATCAGTCATCGACGCTTAACAATGTGAAAAGACAAACCTTCCGGGTAAGGGTCGTTCAAGTGACGTATTGAGTTTCTGTCGGGCCGGTCAACAGTGCAATGGATTGACCCGTTCAAGTGACGTATTGAGTTTCTGTCGGGTCGTTCAAGTGACGTATTGAGTTTCTGTCGGGCCGGTCAACAGTGCAATGGATTGACCCGCTCAAGTGACGTATTGAGTTTCTGTCGGGCCGGTCAACAGTGCAATGGATTGACCCGTTCAAGTGACGTATTGAGTTTCTGTCGGGTCGTTCAAGTGACGTATTGAGTTTCTGTCGGGCCGGTCAACAGTGCAATGGATTGACCCGTTCAAGTGACGTATTGAGTTTCTGTCGGGCCGGTCAACAGTGCAATGGATTGACCCGTTCAAGTGACGTATTGAGTTTCTGTCGGGCCGGTCAACAGTGCAATGGATTGACCCGCTCAAGTGACGTATTGAGTTTCTGTCGGGCCGGTCAACAGTGCAATGGATTGACCCGCTCAAGTGACGTATTGAGTTTCTGTCGGGCCGGTCAACAGTGCAATGGATTGACCCGCTCAAGTGACGTATTGAGTTTCTGTCGGGCCGGTCAACAGTGCAATGGATTGACCCGTTCAAGTGACGTATTGAGTTTCTGTCGGGCCGGTCAACAGTGCAATGGATTGACCCGCTCAAGATGTTTGATTGCCTTTGAAAACTACCTGTGTTTGTGTTTGCATGATTCCACCAAGTCATTATTGTGTACTGATTCAGACCATATATCAGGTTAGTTAGGTAGGTAGGTAAGTTTGTGACTAGGTAGGTGTGAATGTAGGTAGTCAAAGAGATAAGCTGAGAGGTAGTACCAGGTAGATAGGTAAGCAGTTACCCTTACTTTACACTTGCATGCCAAGAAACCTCAGATCAGGTGATTTGTGCAACAGCAGGTAGACAGATACAAAGTCTGGATATCACGTGCATAAGGAGGTACACGTTTAGGTACATAAGTAGTTTTCCTCACCAACTGTACCTTTGGGACTTTCAGGTAAGCAGATAATGTTCTAGGCTCAGATACGTTGGGGAAAGTGAAAAGGCAGATCCGCTTGTATGTAGTTTTACCAATCACGTGTCTCCAAAGGCCACGTGCAACTTACAGCACCATGGACATAAAAAGAGACTAAAATATAGTACTGATGATATGATTTTGCATACCAACTGTACCGGTATAACCTCTAAGTAAGTAGAGCATATGCAGACGTTGGGGAAAGTGTCAAGACATCACCTTGTAGGTAGCTATAACAAGCATCTGTCTCCAAAGGCCTTGTTGTGCGGGCAAGTGATAGGTTCAAGGATGTAGAGAACTATACACTTACATTGTAGTAATTCGGTATACGTTTTTCCCATCACCTGTTTCCAAAGGCGTTGTACGGGCAACTGATAGTGTCATGGGTACAGAGAGCAAGACAACCGTGGTTATAGTTTCAATTGTTTACCATCATCTGTCTTCAAAGACCTTGTACGGGCAACTGATCGTGGCATGGGAACAGAGAGCTACACAACTGTGGTTATAGTTTCAATTGTTTCCCATCACCTTGTCCCAAAGGCGTTGTACGGGCAACTGATAGTGTCATGGGTACAGAGAGCAAGACAACTGTGGTTATAGTTTCAATTGTTTACCATCATCTGTCTTCAAAGACCTTGTACGGGCAACTGATAGTGGCATGGGAACAGAGAGATACACAAATGTGGTTGGTGAAAATAGGGTAGAGTTTCAAAACACTTGCCTTTAAAGGCTTTGAAAGGGTTATTAGTGGTGTCATGGATACAGATAGCAGGACATGTTGGAGTAGTTTAACAGTTTTACTAGAATAGTTTATTTCACCGTCCGCGTTTTAGCTGTGCTTGGGTGAGTGGAGTACATGACGTCAGACCCTGTTGAGAAGACAGATACCGAGGTAGTTGTCTGACTCGGAATCGTCGTGGGTATATTGTCCAGTCGTTTGCATGTCAGTTCTGTTGCTGCTGTAGTTGCTGTTAATGTCGTTGTTCCTGTAGCTTTGAGAGACGATGGACATTTTTTCTTAATTCTGTATTTGTTCTGCAAGGTTCAGTATCCTCTCTGACGTGCACATGTACCAACAAGCGTGGTCTGCTCCCTCCCCCCCCCCCCCCCCTCCCTCTCGCCCTCCCTGCATTTTGTAATTCCACCCACGAACGTTCCCCAACCTCCGGGCATTGGCAGTGTTGTTCGGCAATCTATTTGCGAGGTATTGTTATTTCATGAAGTGTTCATTATACAAGCGTTTAGGGGTGTTGACTGCCATATCAGTTCTGTCTGCCATAATATTGTGTTGGTACTCTCATGAGGTTTCTTTGCAGTATCGTTTCCCTTGCAGTTTGCACCGTGCACATCGCGAAGCGCTCTCGCCGATTGTGCAAGAGTCATCTTTTATTTTCATTGCGGGGGTGTTGGACACCGTTTCGGTTTTTTTTGGTCATGGTTTTTGTACTTTCCTTGGCCGGTGGTTTCTGCGCAGTAACATGTAGCACCACGCAGATTGTGCAACGCCTGTTTGGACAACGTCGGTAATGCAGTATCATACTGCATTCTATCTCATGTAAACACCAAAACATGTTTAGCCCATTGCAGTGCCAGTGTCGTCGCTGTTTATCTTGGACTCCCCAAACAACAGTGCAGTCATAAGAACATCCCACAATTGAGAGTCTGTCGCCAAGACTGCGGCTTCAGTTGTCCACGACAGAACGCCGTATCTCGTGTAGGCGTGAAGAAGGGCAGCAAAGTGTTTTGGCCGCGCACCCTCTCTATGATGTTTCTGCTGCATCAAATTGCCGTGCTGCATCGCCTCGTACTGCACCCGCCAGTCTGCAGACGGCTGCACCAAAGTGCTGCTGCTGCAACCTGTTTGATTGTTGCACCTACTGTCACTGTTCTCGGCATAGCAGACAGAGGGGGGAGGAACAGGGATGTAGCACCACAGCACAGAATGTCAAACATGCGCCTGGCTCGCGCTCCAAACAGTGACACAATAACCGGGGATGGGGGTAAACAGTCTATACTCTAACTCGAGACAAGGACTTTAATTTCTTCTGCTCTTGTCGTAGAGCCTCAATTTTGTTTCGTGTGTACCTTTTTGTGTCTGTTTTTGTATGTGTTGTTTGTTTGTTTGTGTTTTGTCTTTGTTGCGTCAATGGCTGATCAACCGGGCTAGTGGATATGTTTCTTGGGGAACAACATTCTAAGCCAAAGCGGTCTTCTATTCGTTAAGATAGTTATGGCTCATAAGAGAGGAAACGTTTTCTCAACATACACTGTCTGTGACGTGTTATCCATTCCATTGCGTCACAGTCACTGAACGCGGTGCGTCCCGCTAGCGCTACGTGTCATTTGTGCTACGTATCGTTTGCGCTATTTTCTGTACTGCTATCGACACAAATTGCCAAAAACAGTAGTGCTATCGGCACGTAGTGCTATTGCCACAATACACACATGCCATTATCACTACGTCTCAATAGAACTACGTGTCGATATCACTATTTTTGAAAAACCAATGTACTGTAGCGCTACGTGTCGATAGCGCTACGTGTCGATAGCACTACTACATGTTCAAACGGCAGACACTTCCCTTTGTGTGTGCGTGTGAGTGTGTATATATATATTGTCTGCATGGCTGTCTGTCGGATCTGTGTGTGTGTGTGTGTGTGTGTGTGTGTGTGTGTGTGTGTGTGTGTGTGTGTCTCTCTCTCTCTCACTCTCTCTGTTTTCACCACGTATTTATTTCATGGATGTTGTTGGTGTGTGTTTTGTTTTTTTGATTTTGTTCTACCCCCATCCTCCGTGGTTTGTATATGAGGAAAGAGCGAGCGAGAAAGAAAGAGCGAGAGAAGACAAAAAGACAGATAGGGAGAGAGAGGGAGAGGAGAGCGGGAGAGACAAGGAGAGAGCGATTTTAAAGAGGTACAGAGAAAGAGCGAGTAAGAGGTACAGAGAGAGAGAGAGAGAGAGAGAGAGAGAGAGAGAGAGAGAGAGAGAGAGAGAGAGAGAGAGAGAGAGAGAGAGAGAGAGAGAGAGAGAGAGAGAGAGAGAGAGAGAGAGAGAGAGAGAGAGAGAGAGAGAGAGAGAGAGAGAGAGAGAAAGAGAGAGACAGAGAGAGACAGAGACAGAAACAGAGACAGAGAGAGACAGAGTGAGTGAACAAGCGAGTGAGCAAGAGAGAGAAAGAGATAGAGTCACACACACACACACACACACACACACACACATACATACACACACACACAAACACACACACACACACACACACACACACACACACACACACTGAAACAGACATACATAATCATACACACACAAACCACAAGCTGACAAGGAGTGAGAGCGAGAGAAAAAATGAGAAAGAGATCGAGAGTCGTCAGTAAGTAGTGGTATTGACACGTAGCGATAATAACACGTAGCGCTAAAAGATGTAGTGCTGTCGACACGTAGTAATAATGAACGAATGATAGCGCCTCATAGACAAATTATTTGTAGCACTAATCAACGTAGCAATAGCGGCACGTAGCATAAATGACACGTAGGACAAATGACACGTAGCACAAATGACACGTAGCGCTAGCGATACGCACCCACTGAACACAGTCAGTGAACTGATATTTTTGAATGAGTTACGAGGAGCAACATGTAACTGCTTCGTTATCTGTTCCGTGTTTACTATTAAACTCTGCAGGAAGTTTGGAAGTATGCCCGGCTTCTTTCAGGAGGACATATACATGGTGTATGCTAAAAGGTTTTGCTTTCAAATGTCTTACTTTCAGCGACAGAGAATTTGTGGTAGTAAATTACAAGATACAAATCTACCACAAACATCAGCGGATGCGCTTGAGACGAGTGGTGGGTTCTGAGTATATGCTTGTAGACTTGTAGAAGAGAGTAGGGTGCCGATAATGGCCTTTTTGCACATGGTTCCGTCTGTTTCCGAAATGTCAGACACAGACTGTGTAGGCTTAGATTAACTGTGAACTAAGAGTTCTTAGGTCTGAGCATAGACTGCAACACAGCAGCCCGGGCCTTCAAGACAGACCCTGCTATGTTGTGCAGGAATTTGTCAGACATAAGACTGACTACCAACGAGAGACTGATAGATCATATAGCACATTCGTAGACATACAGGCATGCAGGCAGGCAGTTGGAGAGAAGGACGGACAGACAAACAAGCAGTCATACTCAAAGTCACCGGTGTGGGCCGTAGTGTGCCTTGTAAATTACCGACAGCTTGCAAGAGACTGATAGATCAACCAGCACATTCATAGACATACAGGTAAGCAGGTAGGCAGGCAAGTCGGGAAACTGAGAGACCAATGACAGACGGACGGTCACACAGACGCATGGACATACAGTGCCAATATTTCAGGATAACTTCTAGTGAATTGTATATGGGTCTTACCTATATGAAGAGACCGATACCTCGTAAAGCACATGTATAGACAGGCGGGTAGATAGGTATAAGGTGCATGAGCGGGCAACCAGACAGATAGATGGTCAGATGGTCAAGCGCAGACGAACAGGTAGGCAGAACAGCGACAAGGTACACGTACGGACAGACCGTCAGTGCCAACATCGGAAGAGGAGTTCTAGAGTGACTGTCAGCAAGAGACCAATATTTCAGTACATCATATGGCACATTTGCTAACACGTAGGTATAGGTAGGCAGTCAAACAAGCGGACAAAAACAAAGACGGTCAGATAAACAGACAGACAAACAGACATGCAAGCGGTCAATTATGACGAGCTGAGTCCATTCATATGCTTGTGGACGGACGAGCAGACAACCAGAAGATCAGACAGACAGACAAACGAACAAAAGGACGAAAGCAAGACAAACATGCACACAATCCCAGAATCACAAGCCGGTAGTTCTGAATAGAGGGTCTGAGCATGGACTAGTGTAAAATAGCAGGGTTGGGCTTGGCGTTGAAGTTCCTCCTACGCTAAAGTTCTTGTTCACATTTCGTTGCTTGGCATGCAGACAGCTGTCGAATGTCAGAAGTACTGTTAAAAAATATGCAGACAAATCATCGTCGTTTAGGCATAGCAAACTTGTCCTCGCGTAATGTGATGTACAAGTGTAAATTAATTTTAATGTAGTTGAAATTAGTATTAAAGGATGCTCTTTGAAGGGAATGCTGTCTTCCTACACCTTTTTGGAAACGTTTTCAGTCGAATTCGAGAACAGGAATTCTAAGTAACATTCGACGTACTTCAACAGACACGCACCTAATGGTTGACTTAAAAGTCAGTCCAAACTATGCTAGTTAATTAAATTTGCTGCTTGAAAACCCTTTGGTTATTTGTCATTTATTCCAATGCTCGCGGGTACTCAAGCGTGTTTCAGACACAGATCTGTTAGATTTGAGGAAAGTAAATCCGTAACCCAGAAAGAATCATTGTCAACACGTGTCACTGCCACCAGGGAAGAAAGAATAGAACGAAGCCAAACATAAACAGGAGGTTCGGGGAGAATCGCGGTCTTGAATAACTACCTTAACACCGCATTTACAATTTGGATTAGTAAACGTTCAAACACTAATTTCAAGGTATAACTTCTTTTTGAGGACATTATTTCAAAATTCAAAACCCAAAATTGGGTTTTCCCCCCAAAACGTTACAGTTCTTCACACGTCATTGTCACCAAGCCGTCGCGATATAACCTTGAATGGTTGAAAACGACGTTAAACACCAAATAAATAAATAAAGAAAGAAAGAATTGTCACCAAGACTTTGTTACTTTTGTAGCGTAACGTAAGGATATTGTCTTTTTTACATTTAGTCAAGTTTTGACTAAATGTTTTAACATAGAGGGGGAATCGAGACGAGGGTCGTGGTGTATGTGTGTGTGTGTGTGTGTGTGTGTGTGTGTGTGTGTGTGTGTGTGTGTGTTCTGTCTGTCTGTCTGTCTGTCTGTCTGTCTGTCTGTGTGTGTAGAGCGATTCAGACTAAACTACTGGACCGATCTTTATGAAATTTGACATGAGAGTTCCTGGGAATGATATCCCCGGATATTTTTTTCCTTTTTTCGATAAATACCTTTGATGACGTCATATCCGGCTTTTTGTAAAAGTTGAGGCGGCACTGTCACGCCCTCATTTGTCAATCAAATTGATTAAAATTTTGGCAAAGCAATCTTCGACGAAGGCCGGACTTTAGTATTGCATTTCAGCTTGGTGGCTTAAAAATTAATTAATGACTTTGGTCATTAAAAATCTGAAAATTGTAATTAAATTTTTTTTTATAAAACGATCCAAATTTACGTTCATCTTATTTTTCATCATTTTCTGATTCCAAAAACATATAAATATGTTATATTTGGATTAAAAACAAGCTCTGAAAATTAAAAATATAAAAATTATGATCAAAATTAAATTTCCGAATTCGATTTAAAAACAGGTTCATCTTATTCCTTGTCGGTTCCTGATTCCAAAAACATATAGATATGATATGTTTGGATTAAAAACACGCTCAGAAAGTTAAAACGAAGAGAGGTACAGAAAAGCGTGCTATGCAGCACAAAAAACCACTACCGCGCTAAACAGGCTCGTCAGTTTTACTGCGTTTTGCACGAGCGGCGGACTACGGTCATTGTGTAAACATGCAGTGCGTTCAGTTTCATTTTGTGAGTTCAACAGCTTGACTAAATGTAGTAATTTCACCTTACGCGACTTGTTTGTTGTTGGTGTCTCCCCTTGTCAATTCCCCTTTTTACTTTTAGCCAGTTCGTTTGTTTGCTGGCGAATACTCGGAGGTCGAAACTGGTTCCAAGCCATCATTGTATAACTGTTTGATGTTATATCTTGTGACTACATTTTTAAATGTTTTCGATCTAGACCTTTTCTTCCTGCAATCTCTTGTCACAAGTTCCATATTTATCCAACACCGGGATCTGAATTGGGTCTGAGGATGCACTATAGAAGAGGGTGAGGGTGTTGACACGGCCGCATGGCTGCAACGTGTATGCGCTGTTCCAGCCAGCCAGACGGGACGAGAATATCGCAGACCGGAATGCAGGCCGCATTTCGGGGAAAACAAATTATCACTGCCGAAAGATGGCTTACCTTAAAAAAGGAAAACACCACGTAAGACGAGGAAAAGAGTTGCGTGTACTCAGAACTGAATATGTTAGCGAATGGAGAAAATATCGTGTGCTTGTTCGAGGCGTCAGCTCTGCTGCGGCAAGATGATGTGCTGAGTAGCAATGTGATGTGGACCAGATGGGATGCATTTCTGTACAATCATTCAAATTTGCTTGTCGATTTGGATTGAACACATTTTATTCGATAGACTGTACATGAATTGCACCAGTTTTCATAAGAAAAAAAAATCCACAGAGTAAAGCTATTTTGGATTCATCTTAACATGTGCCAACTCGTTCAGGTATCCCCCAAATCCGTGCACAGCTTGGGCCAAAATTGTTGTTGAGTATTCAAGAGCGAAGATCCCATGTTGCGTACGCAAAATGGCAAAATGGCAAACGAAGAAGGAGAAAGCGAAGGAGAAGAAAAACAAAAACAACAAGAGAGAGCAACAGCGACAAAAAGAAAATGACGTCTTCAACGCCTGTGATTGTTAAATTCAAGACGACCAATTCAGCACAGATTACTCTCTGCTTGGGACAGCCAATACTAACTAAACACAATTGCACCAACTGTATCACGTTTAAATTCAGAGACAAATCGAGAGACGGGCCAAGTTTTAAACAGCGGTGGGTCTCCTTGTGTTGAAGGCAATGCGAGACTGTCAAGACTAGCACATCAACACACAATCACCAGCCTCAGAGGATGCCTCCATGCCTCACGGGGCTGGAGTGCTTGGCTCTTTTTACCTTGTCTGCAATTAAGTGGATGCTCTTGGCAAAGACTCCGCAGTGGTTGTCGTCTTGGAGAGAGGGGGGGGAGGTGAAGGGAGAGAGAGAGAGAGAGAGAGAGAGAGAGAGAGAGAGAGAGAGAGAGATGGACTTAGAGAAAAGTAAGAAACGAGAGAGACATAGACAGAGAAACTGAGACAGAGAAACAGGATGAACTGAGACTGTCAGAGAGAGAGAGAGAGAGAGAGAGAGAGAGAGACAGACAGACAGACAGACAGACAGACAGACAGACAGACAGACAGACAGACAGACAGACAGACAGACACAGACCGAGGCACAGACAGACAGACAGACAGACAGACAGACAAACAGACACGGAGTCCCCGAGCGACCGAGAACCAGAGAGATAAATCGAGACTGTTGTGTTTTTGTCTCCTCTGCACTAATTAGATTGTTAAGTGGACTGTTGGGGCGGGAGTAACAGGTTAATGATAACGCTTTATGTGGGGTCTGGCTTGTTTACAGTAACTTGGCAATACGAGATTGTCGTGGTTTTTTTTCTCCCTCGGAAACTATAGCAAAAGAAAGAAATGACAAAAAGAAACGGAGCACAGGAAATGCGCAAGGAAACAAATAAGATCACGGCCAAGAGAATAAAAAAGCGATGCTCAAGAGAAGCACAAGACTGTTACATTTTCCATCGTAGGCTGTAATATAAATGTTGAACAAAGAATACCAATGCCGGAAAGGACACATATAACGCCGTGACGCGTTGAATTCTTCGACTGTATTGTCGATTCTGTTAGCGGTAAAAAAAACAACAACAACAAAACAACAAAAAACAACAGCGTAACACAAATGGAAACACTAAATCGCGCTAGACTAAATTTTCCCCAATAAACAGCAGTTACTGCCAAGTATTCACTTTTAGCACCTCGTCTTTAATGACAAGATCGAGCCAGAAGGTAAATCCATATAACAGAACATTCTGCCAAGTCGTACAGGGCATCCGTCAGTATAGCTTTATCCCTAGTCTATGGACGTTAAGCGACGCGCCATGTTGGTCTAAAGGTGAAAATAAACGGTAGATAATTGCACAAGAGTGGCTCGCTGCCCTGTGTACACAAACAATACAGGCCAGTGAGGACGGACAGGCAGGCAGAAATAGTACCTATATACCTGTATATACCTGTAGTGTCATGACCTTTCAGGTTTCTCCCTGCCCCCACCCCCGCCCCCTCCCATTTCCCTCGCAGAAGTCCACTTTCCTCAGACGTGCCTGTTGCTGCAGCTACCTGTGTACAGAATACAGAATCTTTAATTGCCCAAGGTTGGGAATTTGGGATGACATTGCGGTTGAGAAACAGTCAATCTAGCCATGTACACCAACACACGCATCATCTATTCAAACAGATGGACATGCTGCTTGAAATGTCTGTTTTGATTTGTCCTTTGGTTCTGATATTTATGCTTGAATGTGTGCGCCTCCGAGCTCGGTAGCCTAGCTTCCATCGTCATAAGCGAATACGTTCTAAGCCAGGTCTGTTAAGTGTAAACAGATAACGACGTCTTCTTTGTTTTGTTGCCAACAGACAAGGACGTGTCATAGCCTCTTCATGTGGAACCATAAAATGTCCGTAGTCCGTGAAGAATTAACTCAAGGTCACGGCTGTCCAACGCTGAGAATCAAATCAAATCAGATCAAATCAAATCACATTTTATTTTACGAGGGTTGTGGCATGAGCAATACAAACGAGCTTTTTTTAAACCAGCCCTGGCCCAGAGAAGGACTACTCTAATCATATATAATATTAACACGTTAATTCATTAAATAAAGGAAAAAAAGAAAAGAAAACAAAACTTGACTAAATGTAAAAAGAGAGAGAGAGAGAGAGAGAGAGAGAGAGAGAGAGAGAGAGAGAGAGAGAGAGAGAGAAAGAAAGAAAGAAAGAGAAAGAGAGCGAGGGACAGAAAGACAGCTATACATACATACAGACAAACAGGCAGAGGGGCACGCAGTCAGACACTGAGACAGACAGATACATAGGTACAGAAAGACAGACACACATAGACAAAGACAGCAAGGAATTGATAGACGGACAGAGAGAGAGGAACGAATGGCCGAGTAGGGTTCAGGGCAACGAACTGACCACAACCAACCCGAGGTCTGCGAACCATAAACATCCTCTTCCCTTTGTCCTCCGCTGACCCTCCCCTCCAATTCTCCCGTGGACAGAAAAACCTGCTGCTAGGTATGCCGACAACGATCCTCCTTCGTTCCCTCCCAGAAACTGACGCCAGGACAAAACGATGCGATGGAATGCGGGTGAGAGTCCAGCGGTTTACACTTCTGGCACGATCAGACCGTCTGGCCACCAGAGACCCAGCTAGCGTTCGCGACTATGGAGAATACAGTGTACTCTACAGTCTGTGCTGGCGTGACGTGCAGCACGTGCTAGAACTGGTGCCTGGTGCCTGGTGCTGAGTCTGTTGTCAATGTTGTGAAGCACCTCCTCTTCTTTCCAGCCTTATGGCTTTCATATAGTCTCCACTCAGATGGCTTTCGTTAACTTGACTTGTACAGACAAACAAAGGACAGACTCGAGGCTTCTAGTTCCGACATCTTTACTCTCGAAGACGACAAGGGAAACAACTCATGATAGAGGACGAGCTAGCTGCAGCGTAGCCTCCCATGTGTATATGCAAAACACAAGTCTAAAACCTGGATACGGAAATGGACCTCAGTCCATCAACATCCCCTTCACTTTCAACAAGTTACTTTGGTAACGAAACAAAATACAATGAAGAATAAAACAATGAGAGTTAAAAACTCAATCAGTATGCACTTGCTGAAAACCTATTGTACTTTTAACAACGTAGCAAGATTCAAACTTGTAAAATATAAATTATAACAATACGTAAACAAACGTCTGGCAAAACGCAATGCTCAAAGTAAAATTAGAACTGTTTGCATACTTATGCAAATTCACCTCACTATCCCCCTTTCTCATGGTCAATACAGTATGTTAATATTGCAAAGTTAACCATTAATATTTACGTGATTGTGACATAAAACCAATAACGAACAGACCAACAAAAATAAAACAAAACAAAAGGAAAACAGAATATTAAATAATCATGAACAAAATAAACAAAAAACTTCCATCTAACAGTTTTCTTCCTGCACACAGATCACTCTGATTTGTCCCAGTGTTTATGTCACTCCTTTGTTTTCAATTGTTCTCAGTATCTCTGTCTTGTGCATTTGCAACACAGAATTGTTCTCTTTATGTTGTGTCATAGTCAATCATCCAGGATGGTTTCTTGCGGGCTCGCTGAGGACGCACTGGTATGGTTGACGCTTCTGCAGGAACGTCGACAGGTCTCAGATCCTGGGTAGGTTGTAGTGCTGTTTCTGTGTTGTCAGGGACAGCTACCACTTGGTGTCCTTCATCATTCTGTTGCACTTCAGGTATAGGCTCTGGCTTAATCTTCGTAGGGCGAATGTGTGCTCTGTTTCGTCTGTAAATTGCCCCATTTCGACCCTCAACAATGTAAGATCGATTCGAATGCTCACGTTGCACCGTCCCTTTCTGCCATCTTTGTCCTTCACGATGCTTGTAGTAGACTGGTTGTCCATTTGATAGCAGGGTCAAATCCTTGGCAGCTCTATCGTAGCTCTGCTTTACTGACTGACGCCTTCTCTGTCGCTTCTGCCTCGCCTTCCGTGTCTGCGTCTTGCTTACTGGCTTGTTCGTAGCTGCCGGCAGTCTCGACCTTGTCAGCCGCCCAAACATCAATTGAGTAGGACTCAGCTCCGTGTCCTGCTGTGGGGTGTTGCGCAGCTCCAAAAGCGCATCGTAGACGTTTGTATTGTCCTGAAGGCATTTCATCATCATGTGTTTGATCGTCTTCACTGCCGCTTCTGCTTTGCCGTTTGCTTTAGGGTATAGAGGCGACGACATTGTATGAGTAATGCCCCAACGACTGGCAAAGGACTGAAATTCTGCAGCAGTAAACTGGGGACCACCGTCAGATATCAGTTCAGCTGGAATACCGTAACGTGCAAACAAAACTCTCAGTTTCACGATCACATCACTCGCAGTGGTACCTTTCAGCTGATCCACTTCGATGAAAGAAGTGAAATAGTCCACTGTCACCAGATATTGACGTCCATCGAGATCAAAGAGGTCTATCCCGATCTTCATCCATGGTGCATTCCCGTCACTGTGCTGTGTCAGCGTCTCTTTTTGGTTCTCTGGCTTCATCTGCTGGCATGGTTCACAGTGATCTGCCACGTCTTTGATGTCCTTGGCCATGGCTGGCCAATACAGTAGTTCCCGGGCCCGCCTCAGCATGCTGTCATATCCCAAATGAGCTGCGTGTAATCTCCTCTTCATTTCTCCTCTCATGGCTCTGGGAATCAGGACTCTCTCTCCTTTCAGAAGAATACCATGCTGTTCTCCGAGGGTGTCACGGATGTCAAAATACAGTCTGATTGGCTCAGGAACATCTTCTTTCCTCTCAGGCCATCCGTTTCTGATGACATGTAGCAGTGTCTGAAGATCTGGGTCATTCTGCGTCGCTTCTCTCACCTCTTCCCTTGTTCTGTCAGGCATGTCCATTAGCGAGTTGATGGCAAAAACTCGCACATCCGTTCCAGGGTCAGGAAGGTACGCCCTGCTCAGTGTATCAGCAATAAAGAGCTGACTTCCAGGTACGTAGTTGAAGGCAATGTCGTATCGATGGAGTCTCATCATGAGAGCTTGTATCCTCCGCGAAGCTTGACTCAGCGGCTTTCTGAGGATGGCTGCTAGCGGTTTGTGGTCATTCTGGACACGAACTTTGCGACCGAAGGTATACTGGTCAAACCGCTCCAAGCCAAACACTAAAGAGAGTGTCTCCTTTTCAATCTGGGCCCAGTTCTTCTCAGCCGGACTCAGAGCTCTTGAAGCGTACTCCAGGGGCCTGCCGTCTTGCAGAATTGCTGCCCCAAGGCCATCTTTACTGCTGTCAACTTGAATCACGAGTTCCTTTTCTGGATCAAAAAATGCCAGCACCGGTGTGTTTGTCATTTTCTTCTTCACGGTCTCGAACGCTCTGTCACATTCTTGCGTCCACGCCCACTGACAGTCTTTCTTTGTCAGTGCTCTTATTGGTCCCAGGTCACTGGCCAGGTCGGGCATGAACCGTGACAGGTACTGAACCATACCACACAGCCTCCGGACTCCATGCACGTCGGTTGGGGGTGGCATGTTGAGGATTGCAGATACCTTCGCTGGATCTGGTTGGATACCTGTTGACGAAATACGGTGACCCATGAACGTGATTTCGTCTTTCCGGACGTCAGCCTTCTTGTCATTCAGCTTGATGTGTCTCTCAGCACACCTCTTTTGCAGATCGTTAAGATTCTTGTCATGGTCCTCTACAGCTTCACTCTTTTCGCCGCCACGACCCACGACGACGATGTCATCGGCTACGCAGACAACTCCATCGAGTCCATCCAAAGCCTCAGTGAGTCGCTTTTGGAAAATCTCGCTGCTCACCGAGAGGCCAAACGGCAGTCTGGACCATCGGTACCTGCCAAAAGGTGTGATCATGGTCGTCAACAGACTCGACGGCTCGTCCAGACGCACATGCCAAAATGCCTCCTTCACATCAAGTCTTGTGAACACTTTTGCGTTCTGCAGGCTGGGCAGGACATCGTCAAGCGTTGGGAGTTTGAAGTGCTCTCTCATGAGCGCAGCGTTCAAGGGCTGAGGGTCAATGCAGATACGAAGAGAGCCATCGCTGTCTTTACGAGTAACTGCCATTTGACTGACCCAGGCAGTAGGTTCCTCGACGCGCAGCAGCACCCCTCGTTCGACAAGCTTGTTTATTTGCTGGTGAACTTCTTCTTGCAATGCCAATGGAATTCGGCGGCATGGCAGGACTTTTGGTTTTGCTTGTGGGTCGACTCGCAGTGATGCTTCTCCCAGGTCACCTAACGTGTCTGCTGTAACGCTGGCAATGAATGCACCACGGTTGACTGTTATCAGTCCCAGTTCCTGTATGGTCGACACACCTAACAAACAGCTGAAACTGTTCTCCACCACAGTGAAACGCACACTGGCTGAGACACCTGTCTTGGGATTCACAATGTCCAACACAGCCTCACCCAAAGGCTGCACAACAGTACCGTTCCACATTGTAAGACTGTGTTTCACTGGTGATACTTGCGTCTTTTTCACATATCTTGCACAAATAGTGTTCACATCTGCTGCGCTGTCCAGCTGGAAACGAACTTCGCAGTCGTTGATACGCATCAAGGCTGTCACTCTCTGTTTGTTCTTTGATGTTACAGCAGCCAGATACTGCTGGTCTCTTTCTTCGTTCTCTGTAGACCTGTTTGCTTCAATGGCGTTGACGCTGCGGCATTTTATACTGAAATGGTTTCGCCTTGAACACTTGCTGCAGACTTTTCCCCATGCTGGGCAACTTGTTTTCTTCCTCTCATGTGATCGACCACAAAAATTGCAGTCCTGCACAAACGCTCTGCTATCTCTGTCATCCCCCCCTCTTTTCCTCTGTGAGTCAGTGTTTGATTCGTTTGGAAGATTATCTTTGTCCTTTGTCACTTTGTCTACATGTGCAGAGGTTTCTGACATCTCTTTTGTTTGCTTTGCTGTCAGTTCAAATACCCGACAAATGTCAACAGCTTTCTGTAGATCTAGCTGTCTTTCTCGAAGAAGTAGCTCTTGCACTTTGCCGGTGACTGAGAACACAATCTTGTCCCTTATCATCCTGTCTCTCATTGCACCGAAATTGCACAATTTTGCCCTGGTGCGCAGGTCTGTGAGGAACGCATCGAAAGGTGCTCTGTATGAGACATTCCAAAATCGGTGGGTTTCAATGACCTCACTCGTTTGAGGGCTACAGAACTCATGTAGCTTGCCTAACACTTTGATGGGGTCCTCCTTGTCGTCATTTTCATCAAATACAAAATGTTCAAACACTTCTTGAACCTGGGGACCAGCGCAGTGTAGAATAATGGCAGTCTGTGTCTTTTTCGGCTTTTCCGACGCGCCGGAAGCTCTCATGTAAAAATCCATCTGCCGCCGCCACGTGCGAAATGATTCTGCCAGATTATCGTCGGACAGATCAAGAGCGGGGGGCTGTCGAAAAGGACTCACCGCTTCGGCCATCTTCTCGTAGTTCGTGGGTTGCTCCTGTCTTCACACTTCAGGTGTTATTTACGCTGCCACCATGTTAACTTGACTTGTACAGACAAACAAAGGACAGACTCGAGGCTTCTAGTTCCGACATCTTTACTCTCGAAGACGACAAGGGAAACAACTCATGATAGAGGACGAGCTAGCTGCAGCGTAGCCTCCCATGTGTATATGCAAAACACAAGTCTAAAACCTGGATACGGAAATGGACCTCAGTCCATCAACAGCTTTCGTATGGTGAACTTGATGATACCTGTTCTGTATCTTTAGGCGTGAAGCATTGCAGTGGTTCATGATGCCGTTTTGATAGACGCTTTCTGATGTCTCTTTAGACTAAACGTTTTGGTTCGGGTCATTGCTGAGCGTGATCACAGTGATCACATTCATTGCTGACCATTGCTTTGATACTTACTTCCAACTTGGTGGATTTCATAATTATAGTCTTTGCTCAGATTGCTTTTGGTTTAAAACAAAATTTTATTCAGAATGTCTTCGCATGAACAGTTCGAAACACACAGCTAGGACACACACTCAAGCAAATGCTTATATCACGTGACCAGAACAATACTAAATTACACACATTTTCCTAATGGTGGACATAACAACAATAAACCAGAAGAACAAATAGAAAGAATGGGGATGGGGAACTAAATAAGAACAAAAGAATCTACAGAAGAGAAAAAAGAAAAGGGAGGGGAGGGGGGGAAGAAAGTACTAACAACCACAAGGAGAGAGGCAGTGTGGAGGTACACATACGCCTGCCCACACACATAATTATACACTATCAATTGCTTTTGTATTTTTAGACTGAAGCACTGTAGTTGTTCTACGCTGAGGTTGTTCGAGTAGGTGTTGTTGTGGGGTCTCTCTCGATGAGGAGTTTGTACTAGAATTTGGGGTCTCTCTCACTTAATCCTGTTTGGTTCTCGTTCCCAATCATCGGGGGACTGCTTTGATGCTAGAACTCCTATGAGATTGTCATTCCCCCTTTCTTCCCTGTGCTGTACATGCTCGAACATAGTTATCTTGTTAGCTAGAAATGGCTTGTCCAGACTGAATGCCTCCGCGTTAGTACCTTCTTTGTTCACGTGAGGTACGTACTGGAGTTTAAAAGAATACCACGATGAACCACTCGAAGAATGTTTCAAGACAGCTTAGCCTGACGAACCTATATTGTATGTTGGTCTAGTGCTCAGGAACTTGACGTTGCGATAACACTGTTTGGTAACATCGTGATAATTATAAGTGTAATTGAGTGAAATGATGCTTCTGTGCTTGGACTTTGCTTTTACGAGTGTGAAGCCTCTTCACTTTTGCTAGCAACTTCAAAGGAGATAGCTTCTCTGTACTATTCTACCAAAGAATGCTTACGCAGACCCGCATTTACCCTAATATGTGTAACTGGAGCGTTTTTGATGGTTCTTTTTTTCTTTGATTGGAATATTGGCGTACACTGGTAGCCGGGTAGATGGATCCCAAAATGGAGCCAGATTACACAAGCCTCCAGGAATGACTTACTTCATCAAGAAAAAACAACCCGCCTGATATACATGACACATCTCTTCAGGTGAAAAAGGCAGAAGAACTAGAACAGGAATGTAGTACACCATATCAAACATAAAAGCCATGGTAAAGCATTTTATCGTGTTCAAAGAAGCTGGGAGTTGGCTTTAAAGGCATATGTACTCGATGACTATACACGCTAATTGCTTTACCAACAGCTGGAGACATGCTAAATTAAGTTCCCTGCAAAATATTGTGGTCTAGGACCCCTTCAATGTTGAGATATGTTAATTTTCATTTTGATCTGGATCGTCCTATTTATAGATTTGGCAACACATGTAACGTTGATGCAAGGGAGCTAACACCGCGGCTTTGTTGACATCCTCACTTTTTCAGAGGCTAGAACAAGCTGTGATGCATGTATTATGGTCCGCGCATGGTGACATATCGTCATTATATGGTCTTATGGTGCGTTTGACATCGATTATGGGCAAACTACACTTTGTAAACACGGGAGCGCGTACATATGCCTTTAAGCTTGTTTTATTAACGCGACTTAATTACCAGTGCTTTCTCTGATTAAGTTGACGTTGGTATCTTTGAATTTACCAAATATAAACCAGTGACCTCTTTTCAGGAGGTGAAATAATCACTTTGCTCTGCTGATCACGTGGTTTCTTTGAGTAAAAGTCATTACTCTGCGCTGCCAAAGAGTAGGAAGTTTGGGTCAATGACCTGTTTTGTGCCTCTGGTCTTCCTGTTTCGTATAAATATTTTAGACTGAAGATTTGTGGTCCGCCCTTAATTGAGTTATCAGATTATCAGTATCCCAGGGCTGCAGTATATATTTCGTGTTCCAGTTAGTGGTCTAATAGTGGTGGTGGTATTGTGTGAAGGAACAGTGACCTGAGGGAAGATGTTTTGCCTTTCGTGTAACTGGAAGATGGATGTGGTGGGAGCGTCTGACCAAGATTTCTAGGAAAGAACAGCAGTCCCACTATTTTTCCACACGCATGTACGTGTTGCTATAGTCTGTATTTCATAACTGTGACCGTTAGTGGCTTGCAAGCTGAACTTTTTGTGTGGTAGTTTTGACCTACCTGATAAAAGGTATCCTTTTAGTATGGACATGTACATCTCATGCTGATTTCTGGATGTACCTCTTTTCAAAATATATTTTTTCCCCTGTGTCAGCGTTCGTGAAATCACCAATGATCTGTCAAGGTGAATTTGATTTAATTGCTTTATGGATTGACATTGGTGAGCGTTACCTTTTAGATCATTAAATGTCTTGAACAGCGGGTTCATCTCAGGCCGCGTCGCATGCCAGGATATAGCCATTAAAAGAGGATGTTGTCTTTTGAATAGAATCGAAAAGTCTCAGCGAGTCCAACAAGTCCGAATGTAGGTCTGAGTGCAAACGTTTCACCACCATGGGCTTGAATTGTGGTGGGGGATCATTTCAGGTTTTGACAGTTGCTGTACCTTTACAGTCTCTGCAAAATGAGCTCGAGAGGTCTCCGATAATCTGACTAGTCTAACTGAGTGAGTGGCCCGAGTGTAGACTTTCTACTCAACAATGGGTTCATATCGGGCCATGGCACAGGCTCGGCTAGCCAGTACCAGAAACTGTTTGACAAGTCTAAATATGAGGACCCGAGTGCAGACTTTCTCCCCACTACTTGCTTGACCAGGCGGTTCATATCAGGCCATGATTCGAGAGGTCTCAAGACAAACCGGCAATTCGGAATAATGGCTTGATTGCAGCCTTTTTACCTCACCAATGTCTTAATTGCAGACTTTATACCTCACCAATGTGTTGAATAGTGGTTTCATGTAAGATCATAGCACATGCCGGGAAAACCATTATAGGCAAATGACCAGAGACTGTTCTCTTTTGAATAGAATCGAGAGGTTTCAGATTGTCTGATAAGTTTGAATGGAGGTCCGAGTGCGAACTGTTCACCCACCACCAGATAAAGCGGCCCAGTGGGTAGAGGAGGAGGGGGAGGGGGCTGTCGGGATCATCTCAGGTCTTGGAACTTGCTGATCTATACAGTCTTTCCAAAATTGGCTCAAGGGTCTCACACAATCTGACAAGCCTTGGCTGGTGGCCTGAGTGTAGACTCCCCACAACTGGCCTGGACAGGGGGGGGGGTCATCTCAGGCCATGACACATGCTGGGCAAGCCAGTACCAGAGACTGTAAAGTACCGGCAAAAGGTCCGAAAGGGTCAGGGTGCAAGTCTGACCAGA
>NW_027125697.1:177500-192500 GCF_037325665.1 Littorina saxatilis
GAGAATCCGCCCACTATTCTTTTAAGTTGCACATTTTTAAGTGCCAAAAAAGATACAAGAATGCGGTTATGGTGTTCTGTGGTGTTGAATAAACAGTGAATTTAAAGAAAACTGACGATCAGGTGTGCCTGTCTATCTGCAAATCTGAAACGTCCGTGAAAAAAAGACAACGAAGCGAGATGTGCGAATAATGACACTCACTTTTCCGCCCACATCTTTTTGCGAGTTTCTGACTGTAGAAAGGAGAGGAAGATGCTGTACCGAGGTTATGAATGGCCTGCAGTGTTAAATTAACGGTGAATTTAAATCAGATTGATAAACAGGCTAGCCTGTGAAAGACGCGACATAAATCATTGAAAGCAGAGGGTTCTCTTGCGCGACCTGACGGTCTTCCTTCACTGACCCTTGGAGTCCCGGACAGTATTTTTGTCTTTGTATACATTTTATTGCAAGTGTTTAGGCGCCGGACTGCTGAAGAAAAAGATTGTAAAGTATAAATTCAAAGCGTCTGCGCAATCTCTTTTTGTTCTGTCTTTAGGCCATACAGTGTACGAATTCATTTTGGTCTCACGACTCCATGTTTGCAAGCTCTCGGCAAATACTCTTATAACACAAACACGGTTTTGAAATATTCATATAACTGAGTGTTTGGATGAAGAAAAAAAAACCACTATTTGTTTTCCCGATGAAAATAAGAACGTTCTGTATGTGTATAATGTGCGTCATATATTATTAGTATGTGGTTGGTATCGTGCCGTAGGCTTGCACAGTCTTTCAGACATTGCAATGCCAGAAGGGTTCAGTGGGTAACTAGTTGTCGAGGTACCATTCGGCAACTATAAAGTTCACCTCGCACCCTTCAAAAAGCGTGCCACGTGTACACAATTCTTGACTCTGGGATTCCTCACATGACTTGGCTGTACTAATGTTGTACCAGTTCTAGACAAGAGAATAGTCTTGCTATGGCTCCGACAACTTAAAGCGTCCCTAAAACCGCAAGATAGGGAAAGTCAGAGAACTTGTTTTTCATTAACTCCGTTCTGTGAGTGCCTGCCCGTTTGGGATTACAGTGGGGTTTTTTCTCTGCATAAAAAGAGGACCCGTGCTTTGTTAAAACAAAACGTGCCGGTGCATTTAATACATCCTGTTGACTGACTACTCTGTGTCTATTGAAAGTACTCTTCACTGCCACAATTTACACAGCAAATCGTAGCAAACAGCAGCACCCTTTGGACGTGAAATTAGAGATGATTTTTTATTCTTCTCAGCAGGATTAAAACCCACAGGTGTCATTAAATCTACGATGTGAAATGCTTTTGCACCCCTTCAACTTGTAGATAACGTTAAATCTGTTTGCTCAGAGACCAAAGCATACACTTTGTTAGAGAGTAAGAATGAGCCATTCGTCTTCTTGAAGTGGTTTTACCGTCGTTGTACTTAGCGGTGCGAAGTTATTGCGCGAATTACGACTACCTGTTTGTACGTTATCATTGAGGGCCACGTGTGCGAGCCCTGTGACAAAAAGCTTTTGAACTGTATTTCTCCCTTCATTGAGAAGTTTATTGCAATTAAATGCTCTTGGGTTGATCAATTTATTGGGCTAAACGGCTCCTGTTCTCTTCTATGAGGTGTTATTAAAGGACAAACCACTTTGAGGATTTCGTTTTGCTATCTTCTGAATCAATAAGGTGTGCTGCCTTGTACCTTAAAACTTAACATGTCTTGCGACTATCGAACGAACTAAACGCTTTCAGGCTTTCTTCGTTGCCAATATTTTGTGATCGTTGAGGTTCAGGTTTTCTTTGAAGTAGAGTAACTGGTATGTCAAGCTGCATATTCTGCATTATGCATACAGACAGCTACTGTCCATATCCACCTTATGAGTTTAGTGACAGATGACATTTATCATTTCGCCGACCAACATGCGTGCTTTGACAAAGTGAATTTGGAACTAAATGGGACAGTTTTAGTTTTTATTTTCTTTGTTCTGGTAAGCAAGTTACAATGCTGTAATGCAGATTGCACACAATTAAAAAAATAGTTACTGTCGAATGTATTTACTTGATAAAGACGAAATCAGTGCAATGTCATCGTCTGTTTCATACAGCTTTGCTAGAAACACATAAGATAAACTTTCACAAATGTGATGCCACGTTGTGTCTGTTCTGTATTAAGCCCTGTTTTTGGAAAGAGCTTTCTGACAAATGACAAGAAACAATGGAATTCGAACCTCGACAGTATCACACAGACGATTTCAGTTTAAATTGTTTCGCACCAACCTTGATGTGGACCGACTCGGAGCAAGAGCAGCTACTCAGCATGATGTTTGTAAACTATAGTCATAAAACCTGCCGACATCGTAAACAGACTCGACACATTTGATAGTGTCAGTTGGGTTTAAGTCGTTTTAAATCGACGTTGGTGGCTCGCGACTCCTTGGGAAAAGAATAGCTGGATAGACAGTGTATAGCCCGGTCCCTCCAACCCTCAACCCTACACCTTGAGAGTCATCCCGATATTATGCACATAGTAAATACGAAATAGTTTACAATGTCAGTTAGGTTCACATCGTTTCAAATGGACGTTGGTGGCCTTTGGACTCCCTTGAGTAAAAAACTGTTAGACAGACAGGTTAAAGCCCTGTCCCCCTTCCCCCGCCCACCTGCCTCCTCCCCTCGAAATCCTCTCAGCATCATACGCAGATTTGTATACGAAAAACGTAGTGGTGTCAGTTAGGTCCAAGTCGTTTTATATCAACGTTGGTGGCACTCGACTCCTTCAGAAGAGAACAGCTGGATATACAAGGCATATCCCTCCCTGGAAAGCATCCCAATATCATACACATACGTACAGTAGAAATAATTTGATAGCGTCAATAACCTCGTTATGCGCGTGGTCCTCATAGGCCCCATACCCTGCGTACCAGGCGGTCTCGCAGCCACCCGTTTGATCAAGATCCAGCCACACCTAAGGAGACCAAGAATGTGTTCGGGGGGAATAGGTGGGTGAATAGCGGGTGAAGTAGAGAATTCAGAAGATGGGAGCATGGAAGCAAAAGATAATTTTGATGGTGGGGGTTGGATATGTGGCAGGACATTCCGGAAAAAGGAAAGGAGAGGGAGGGAGGGTGGTGGTCTTTGTCAGCAAGTGGTCGAAAATTCAGTGAAAGGAAGAAGTAGAAACCCAATTGAAGGTGGGTAGGAGGTGACAGGGTGGGGAGGGGTATGACAATCAATGAAATGGAGAAGTGGATGACAAAGTATGGGGGAATGGGGAGGGGGTAGTAACTTGATTTTATAAAGACAAGTAGACGAGTAAAAGTTAGAACAGACAGAGATCCATGCACAGGGTTGTGGATGAAATTTTAGGGAGAGGAATGGATGAATGAAGAGGGGAAGGAATCAAGAAGCCGGGGTGCGTGGAGGGGACTGGGGGGATTTGCTGTCTGGGAAATTCCTGGCTGGATTCAGCAAGTTGGCAGAAGAGCCCTAGCAAGCGCGGGGTGGTCTTGGCAAGGAAAGAAGAACGACAAAAGGTTTCTCCCACAGCGCATACGGTTGGTCAAAGTAACTGTTGCAGGCACCTGTTGGTGTTAAACTGCTCTCAGATCAGTGTTCAGGAGAGTTGCCCTGTGACATTACTCGGTAAAATAGCAAACTTTCAAATTTCAGGTATATGAGCAGTATTGCGATGTAATTATGCAGTTTGAGCGTGATATCCTTATCAAACAACGTCAAAATTTACCCCCCCCCCCTCCAGTTTTTTCCTCATTTTCTAAACTGATGTCCAAGGATGACGACAGAGGAAAATTAATTCGATCTAAGTTATTGAACCATTTATATGAACTTCATGGATTAGAAACGTCATTTTCGTATGTCTGAACCTCTCTGTGGTCAATACAGTTTTACGAGAGAAAAAAAGACAAAACCAACCCCGCAAGTCGATTAAAACCATGATCACAGTTCCGGCAAAATTGAGACTAAAACCATACACAATCCCTGCTTATCCTGAGCTAGCTGAAGAAGACCTATCAGGCACCTGTTCTTGACAGGACGACAACTCGGGAAGAAATGGATACACTGTTACAGGCAAGAGCATTGCTCTAGGGGATTTGTTGAAGCTACACAGGCAGAGGCATTCCCTGAGTCAAGGTAAACTCTTGGGGAAAAAAAGGCAACTGATACAACCGCTTTGGCAATTTGCTCGTGAGGTTATACTGTCTTACAGCTACTAACGGAGGTGTGGACGTGTAAGCACTTTGTTGAGACAGAGCGAAACAACATGACTTGTAATTGGTTGAGTCATTATAGAGGATGCGCGGAGAACGACCAAATGCGTGCTACGGTTCCAGACAAAAGGACAACGGCCTCATTTTTCTCATCGAACACTGCCCGATCAACACGCGTTCTGTTCCTTACGGAATGGTCCCCCGGGGCAAAACCTGGTATCACCAAGCGGGGTGTAAAAACGGCAGTCTTTGAAGAGCAGAGTGACGTCAACTTTGTTTCGGTTTCGTACTGCGTATCCGGTTGTTTTACTCGCAATTTCTATTAAACTGTTAAGATTTTGTACTAGAAAGGGAGAACAAATATTGCTACAAAACTGCTCTGGTGTGCAATAACAAACTCAGCTTTCAGTTTTCTGAATGTGGAAACATCATGGGAAGATACGCTTGCAAAATCTGCGTCCCGTTTGATCAGCCACTTAACATTTAATGTTTAAGAATTACTTCCTGAATAGCCCCTTGACCAAGTTTAGAAACTCGTCTTCCTTCTTCTTGAGAAGTAAGTACGGTGTCCTTCCACCCACGCTCTCCCACCACTGCCCCACATAGTCGCCACTTACCCCATCCTCATCCTCATCCTTCACTTCTTAGTTCTCTGTCTGCGACTCATAACTCTGTAATACCTTTTTCGACTTCAAATAACGAACCTATTTTCCTGTAAGAACACTCGTAATTTCAAGAATTACGGTCTGCACTTTTGCTGCTCTTTGGACGCTGGGCCGCTTTCCAGGGTGAAAAACTAGTCAAGAAACACAAAGCATTAAAACAGATTCACAAGGACTTAAAACGTCCCAGAACCCTTTTTTCGTGGACTTCAGTGAAGCCGGGAGGCTCTTCTCCTTCCGATTGGTAGTCGTGTAGCGGCAAAGGGGAGAAGAAAATTACGATAATTCGATTTCATTCAGCCTCCTCTTTTTACCTGACGAAAAGCGATTTCATGCTTTGCCAGCTACTTGAAGAGTGTGCCAACGTTTCTGTCTCTTCTCTCCATCTCTCCCCTCAACCCCCTCCAGAAAACCCTCCCTTTCTGCCTCCACATTCAGTTTGCTCACCCATTCCTGTAAAAGAAAAACTCCCCTGAAGGCTTCTTTGGTGGCTGGATGGTGTAGCGATGGTTAGAACTTGAGTTGTTCTGCTGCCAAGAACCTTATTCTCTGGTATTGGAGGGCATGAAATGTCTGAGGTTCCGGCCGACTGTGTGTTTGTGTGTGTGTGTGTGTGTGTGTGTGTATGTGTGTGTGTGTGTGTGTGTGTGTGTGAGTGAGTGAGTGAGTGTGTGTGTGTGTGTGTGTGTGTGTGTGTGTGTGTGTGTGTGTGTGTGTGTGTGTGTGTGTGTGTGTGTGTGTGTCAGAGATTGTGGATACTGTCCAAGGAAACATTCTGTTGAATGAACGTGAAGAGAGTTATTGTAGTGCTTGTAAGGATTCAGTATAGGGGCACACATGTCTGAGAGACGATGAAGGTTTGCTGGTGAACCAGGTTGCATTATACACACATTTTTAGATGGATCATTGTCTGATGGATTTATGGAATGGTTAATGAATAATGTTATTCATTGGTGGAATTGCTGCATGATTAACTGATTGTTTAATAGGTTCACTGATTGACTGAATGGTCGAAAAGATAACCACAAAAGGTGAATAAGAGGTAAATACCTTTTGCTCAGGATTCTTCTTGTTAGTCATGTGACGAAACATATGAGCATGGAATTATCTTACAAAGAAAAATAATCCGTATTTTTCCCCCCACGACCTCTCTTATCTTCTAATGCTTATCGAAGCAATTCCACAGGGGTCTTTGAAAAATCCACACTTTGTCCGTTTCTTGCTTTGCCTTTAAACTTTCCTACCCCTTTTTGTCTGTAAGCAAAAGGTCTTGCTGACGAGCCAACAGACAGGTAAATATCTTCACCTGAAACTAAGCTCAGGTGTGATAAGGAGGGTCACCTGTTTTTGAATGACAGCTGTGATGATGGATGCGATGGTCGAGGTGTGTAGATCTTTGGTACATTCTGATAGGCAGCAGCCAGCCATGATAGCACTTCAAGAGAGTGGTCTCCGAAAATAGTAAAAAGCTTGACTTTCGACTGAAGTCTCTGAAAACTGCACCAGTTATTTGTGTTGAGTTGTCCGTCGACCTGTAGGTTAAGTAGCTTTAGCTGTCACTCGACTCATGCAAGGGTCAGTTATGCTTGAATAGGGGATTAAGCGTTTGGTTTGAACAATTTATTCATGTATTGTGCAAAATACAATGCCGCATGCATGCGATCATAACAATGAAACACAACAAGCTAAGTTTAGACTTATAGAAGTTAAAGGTGCCGTTGACATTTGGCGGGCGATTATTACATGCAAATCAATGGACTCGGAAGATTTTCACTTCTAATTGGCGGGCACCGTTTTGTCATAAGCATCACAACGGAGCTTTTTCGCCCTTCTTCCAATTCATAGAAACTTATATTGGGCAAGTGAACTATAAAGGGCGCCAAGCTGCCTTGTGCAGTACGCTCCAGTCGTGGTATTGAATGATATCGTTCAGGGGTCTGTCAGTGTTCTATCTTTGCCCGTCTGTCTTTTACCATTGGCATAGGCTGATGTGTACAAGTTTATACACGATTCCCCGTTAGCCTGTCTGTCTGCCCACATGCATGCTGCCTATCTGACTGCCTATCTGTGTTCTTTGTCTGTCGGCCTGTTTCTCTGGCTGTTTCTCTGGCTGTTCATCTGTATGTTTGTCTGTCTGTCTGTCTTTTTGTATACATGTCTATCTGACTATCAGTTTGACTGTCTGAGTGTCTGTCTGTCTGTCTGTCTGTCCGTCCGTCCGTCCGTCCGTCCGTCCGTCCGTCCGTCCGTCCGTCCGTGTTTTTTTTTATCTTTCTGTCTGCCTGTCTGTCTGTTTGTCTGAAGATACGCACCAACATGAGTGTCCTTTTTGAACCAGCCTTTCATCACCTTTCTGTCGCCCAAAGTATTTGACAAGAAGATGTTACTATTGGTATAGACCCAAAAGGGCGTCATCCTGTGTGTCGGCTGCCAACCTCGAACTTAGACCAGGATTTATCGAAACTCGTCAAAAAGCGATACCTCTCTCCTGGCGGCACCAAATATACCCCCGCAGAATCGCAGATAGTCGAAGGTACCATGCATCTATCCAAACCAAGCGAGTGAAGAGGTAGAATGCGTTTGATGCATGGCTTGAGTCCTCGCTGAGTGTTCGTGTTTTGCCCAGTCTTGCCTAATGGTTGTTTTCTTTGCCAGGTAAGGAGGTGCTAAATTGTATCCTAGCTCTTTGAGGCATGCCATTTGTCACCGGAGTGAGTTCTTGGAGATTCGTTGAGGCAATGAACCAGAAACGTCAAACACAAGCTTTTTAGATGCGAAAACATAAGTATTTGGTTGTGGGTTGTTTATGAGTGATTACGTTGAAGGTAGTACTGAAACTCTGCTTGTTACTGATTTTCTGTCTTTACGCAGAGGAAGGGAGGGCTTTTTCGATGCATAAACATATCGAAATCCGCTACTACTGCCTTTATATCTTTACAGAGAGGAAGGGAGGGCTTTTTACGATGCATAAACATATCGAAATCCGCTACTACTGCCTTTATATCTTTACAGAGAGGAAGGGAGGGCTTTTTCGATGCATAAACATATCGAAATCCGCTACTACTGCCTTTATATCTTTACAGAGAGGAAGGGAGGGCTTTTTCGATGCATAAACATATCGAAATTCGCTACTACTGCCTTTATATCTTTACAGAGAGGAAGGGAGGGCTTTTTCGATGCATAAACATATCGAAATCCGCTACTACTGCCTTTCTATCTTTACAGTGAAGAGGGTATGGATACATGACAACATAATAAACACTGCAGTTGTTGTTCGCTTTTGTTCGCTTGTAGGTTGGTTATGAGTAATTACATGGAAGGTAGTACAAGAAAATGCTCTGTGACCTTTCTCTCATTTTGAAGAGATGAAAAAAGGGATACATGGTTTAATGTCATGGGAATATTAGACATGGTGCTAATGACATAATTATATAGCAAAGATATATACACAAACAACCCTGAACACTCTGTTACATCACAAGTGTGCTGCTTTTACAATGCACAATACTGTTCCATAACTTAACGATACCATCACATATACAGGATGTATGTCCAGGATCTTACACGCACAAAGAGCATCCTTCCATTTGGATGCATTTAACAAATCAACAGATGTGTTGTTCCTTGTGCGGATTCGGAAAGTTTTGCTGAGATGATTTCGCAATTTGACGGAAATAATTTAGTAAAATAAATTGCGATTGTATAGAGAGAGCACTCAAGACTGTTGGGGCTTGGTTCGTGTCCGAGTGGAGAGATGTTCTTATCCCATGTTCAATTCCGGGCACATGTGAGAAAGTGTACAAGATTTTTTGCACGGGAATGACGTTTTCGTCAAATAGAAGTATTGTTTTAGGGGGAGGAAACAGTCATGAAATAAAACAAAGGGGTACAAGTTGCCCATAACAGAGTTTTAGTCTGTCCAAAAACGAGTGTAGCGAACTTGAACAAAATAGCAATTTTGCAATAAAAAGACAGCGGCGAAAGGGAAGGGGTTGAAGACTCCAGATTGTGAAAGAAACGACTGCAGTGAGAAAAAACACCTGACGCTAAAAGGAAGAGCCTGTCTCTGCGGAAAGGCCCCATGGAACCTGAATGAAATACCTGTGCGAGCACGTAATCTTATCGTTGCTGTACTGCCAGGTACGGCAAAGACTGTAGTGTTGGTGCGTCTGCGGAGGGGGTGGCTGCTAAATTGGCACATGGGATAAAACGAGAGAGAGAAACAGTGGATAAAACGCAGAGGAGAAGGCAGTGGCCTGAAAGGCGTGTGGCGTAACATCGCTATCAGTTGCGGCAGCCCGAGAGAGGTGTTCGTTAAAGGTTAACTTCACTGGGTCGCTGGTTCCTCTTCCGCCTTCCGAAGCTTGTCTCATTGCAGCTTGAGACGCCTGAAGAGCTTATTGGCGCATATGACGTCTGTGCTGCCTGGTAATGAATTAGAGTAATGAGGTACCCACTTGTTTGAAAGAGGTGGTATGCGGGTATGATGCCGCTTTGCTTTCTTCTATTTTATAGCTGGAATGTTAGTAAACATGTTGTCGCAAGCTTCTTGACATAACTCTTTCTGTTGTAATAATTAAGCCTGTGGGCACAACTTTTTCTGCTGGTACAAGCTTCTTGACATAACTCTTTCTGTTGTAATAATTAAGCCTGTGGGCACAACGTTTTCTGCTGGTACAAGGTTCTTGACATAACTATTTCTGTTGTAATAATTAAGCCTGTGGGCACAACTTTTTCTGCTGGTACAAGCTTCTTGACATAACTCTTTCTGTTGTAATAATTAAGCCTGTGGGCACAACTTTTTCTGCTGGTACAAGCTTCTTGACATAACTCTTTCTGTTGTAATAGTTAAGCCTGTGGGCACAACTTTTTCTGCTGGTACAAGCTTCTTGACACATTTATTTTACAAGCTTCTTGACAAAACGTGTTCTGTTGTTACAAGTTTAAGGGCATAGGTTTTTCTGTTGTGACAAGCCTCCAAACACAACTTCTTTCTGTTGAAATAAGCTCTGGGAGTTACTTTTGTTGTTGTACCAAGGATCTGGACACACCTTTTTATGTTGTGACAAGGATCTGGACACAACATTTTCTGTTGTAACAAGGATCTAGACACAACTTGTTCTTTTTTTTAACAAGAATCTGAACACAACTGTTCTGTTGTAACAAGGATCTGGACACAGCTTTTTCTGTTGTAACAAGGATCTGGACACAACTTGTCCTTTTTTTAACAAGAATCTGAACACAACTTTTCTGTTGTAACAAGGATCAGGACACAGGTTTTTCTGTTGTAACAAGGATCTAGATACAACTTTTTCTGTTGTAACAAGGATCTGAACACACTTTTTTCTGTTGTTATGGGCTCTGTTACGTCCGTGATCCTCCGCTGCTGTTCCCGTATCGGCCCCAAGCCCCGCCTTTTTGCAATCATGATAACGGGGAACAAGCACTTAGCACTAGCGGTCACTTTGTCTTGCCTATACCGCACTCGCCTTTCATGGCATAGTCTCTCGAGTTCACGGATAGTCGAACATTAATCAGACAAAGACGACACAGCGCTTACATCTTATAGTTTTGGACTGACTGAGTGTGTGATATTACTACATAGAGACTGGACCATTCATTGGTTGAATTAATGAGTTAGTGAATAAGAGAAACAGAGAGTTAGAAGGAGGTTTTTTCTTTTCATCTTTTTTTCTTTAACTTGTTATTGTCTTTATGTATGACACTTTCCACTGAACAAGTATCGAGTTGCGGAATAGCAAGTAAGTGATGATCCCATGTAATCGTGATAACTCTTCGTGTTCAGCTTCTAGCGATCTTCATCGTCCCTGTACTTATACTGTCCTCTCCCTTTTCATTCCTCTTGTTCATTCCTCAAAGAAACAGCATATATTTCTTCCATTGTCAAACCCCTTAACTCTTTGTCCTGAGCTTCTATTGCAAGGGAACCACTTCTAACTGTTTCCACCCCAGCCCTTATGTTGCCTCTCCTGGTCTGTAGATCTCCAGGGAAGCAGAGAATATATACATCTACTTCCTTCTTTCATATCCTTCCGCTGCACACTCCTTTTGTGTTTCCCCCTGGTAGGAAACAACACCAACATATCTACTACGCTTCCGGTTTCTACTTCCGGCCTCGTGGTACTGACGTCACTTGTATGTACGACCTACCTGTGAGAGTGTCTCTGTTGCTGGCTGTTTTGTGTTTAGCATTGGTAGGTCTGAGTCTTGAATGGTATTCTGAGATGCTTGTGGGTATTTTTGAGACAGTCTTTTAACGGTGGTTGTGTGCACTTATTTTTCTTTTTTTTACATTTAGTGAAATTTAGATTTTGTTTTTCTTCTGTGGCTACATTTTGTTCCTCATTCCTATAATTGTAAGAGCGCACACAAGCTCTTACATGATTTGAAACCCTAAGTGCAATATCGTCTTACAGTGTTAGAATTAATCCAGTATACAATCAACACGACCATGTGCCAACAGGATTCATTCACAGAATTTACTAACAAGGAAGAGTGTAAAAAATAAACAAGCTTCTATATTTAAAACGAGAACAATACAAAAACCTTTATTTTTCTAGAGGAAACAAGGTGTTATGGCCAGGTTCCAACAGGATTTGTTTACATGACTTACTAAGAAGCCAGACCCCAACAGAAAAATAAGCTACTGTATTTACAGTACATAAACCGTCAGTTCTCCCAAGAACACCGATGTACTCTTTAATGACCAGGTTAACACAGGATTCGTCCATATTGTCTTACTCAAACGCAAGGCAACAACAGAGAAACAAGCTAGTGCTATAGTCAAAACTAGAACAATATTCATATACTCTGTCACGGCCAGGTGCCAACAGGATTCATTCAAATGATATTCCTTCGACCCAGACCGCAACATAAAAACAAGTCAGTACTATATTCAAAACTGTACAAACACCCTCATTCCTCTCGAAAAAAGGATGCACTCTTTGGAGCTCGAGAGCAATATACAATCACGCTTGCACCACACACTACTTATACCTTTTGTATGTGCGAAGTCTGTCATTTGCACACAACCCAACAAACAAAGCGGCAAGGTAATGCATTCATCGTGCAGGAAGCGAGTGCTTATCCGGTGTCCGCTCCAGTGTTGGGCACGTGGATCCCGTTCGCCCACTGGATATATAGCAGCACAGAACTGTAGAGGGACTCATCCCCATCCCTTGGGGCAGAGCCTGCTTCAGCACAGCTGCTGACAAACATAAATTCTGCTATCTCTCCTTCTCTCTTGGTGAAAAGTCTTTCATTTCATCGCTGGTCTTCTTCTTGACTTTTCTGTCTGTCTGTCTGTCTGTCTGTCTGCCTTTCTCTGTCTCTCTCTCTGTCTGTGTCTGTCTGTCTGTCTGTCTGTCTGTCTCTCTCTCTCTGTCCTCTGTCTCTCTCTGTCTCTCTGTCTCTCTCTCTGTCTCTCTCTCTCTGTCTCTCTCTCTCTCTCTCTCTCTCTCTCTCTCTCTCTCTCTCTCTCTCTCTCTCTCTCTCTCTCTCTCTCTCTCTCTCACTCACGTCGTAACGTCGCAGAACCTTAGCGCTCTACTGTGTGCTAATCATGAACACAGAAGCTTCAAAAGTATTTTTTTTAATATTTCTTAACTGTATGTTTATGTGTGTATTTCCAGAGGCACGGCGTAACGTAGCAATAATATCAGCGACTGCCCTGAGGACCCTGGGACAGTTGGTCACTCATAAAGACATGTATATTACACTCAAAATGCATGTGTTCTCCCTTTGTGTGTGTGTTTCTAGAGGCACGGCGTAACGTAACAGTACCCTCAGAGACTGCCCTGAGTGCCCTCGAGCATTTGTTCACTCATGAAGACATTCATATTACATATATGCTTTGAAACCACACTCAACATTCACAATATTAATGTGTTCTCCCTGTCTGTGTTTTCAGAGGCACGGCGTAACGTAGCAGTACCCTCAGTGACGGCCCTGAGGGCCCTAGAGCTGTGGGCCAGTCATGACGACATCACATTCTTAGCCACCGTCCGTCAGGACCTCGGCGACTCGGGGAGCATCATATCATTGTCATCACCATCGTACAGGTAAGGGTGGTTGTATGTGTTTGTGTGTGTGTGTGTGGGGGGGGGTGAGTGTGTGTGGGTGAGTGTGTGGGTGTGTGTGTGTGTCTGGCTGTCTTTCTTGTTGTCTGGTCGTCTGTATGTCTGTCTGTCTGTCAGTCTGTATATATATATATATGTCTGGATCTGCAGGCTGGTACAGAGTAACCTCCCTTTAGGCTTTTTCAAATTTCCCTTGTTTTAACCTAATTTCTTGGTAATAATAATAATAATAATAATAAATGAGCATTTATATAGCGCAACATCATAACTTTACAATTATGCTCTTTGCGCTTGACACATTTAAAATTAAAACACAGTTATACAAGCATTTACATCTACATTCATAGTCAGCAACGCTTAATTAAAAGCATACACCATCAAACATACATTACGAAAGATTCTTCCATTAACTAAGTAATAAAAACATGAATAAAATAGGTAGTGAAAACAAGGAAATACCAGCTGAATACCCTTAATCAAACAGAACATGTTATCAACAATACTGAAAACAGCCCTATATGTTTATATACATTATCACATTATCACTAAAACAACAAATACACTACATGTAGCCTACTGATGGACTGAGAAAACAAAATCAGGGGTTGTATTTCTTGAAGAGGTGCGTTTTAAGTGCTCGTTTGAATGCTTGGGGTGACTGAGAGTGGCGGATGTGAAAGGGGAGAGAATTCCATTGTGTGGGTGCGCAGAAAGTAAAAGTGCGTTGTCCGTATGTTTTGGTTTTGGTGTGTGGAATGGTGAGGATGCGACAGTCAGAAGAGGCACGGAGTTCTCTTGCTGGAGAATAGACGGTGAGGAGTTCAGAGAAGTAAGCAGGAGACGAGCCAGAAAAGAAGTTAAAGCAGAGGGTGGACAGTTTGTAGTCAATGCGGGATTGAATAGGTAACCAGTGCAGTGTGAGAAGAAGTGGTGTTGCGTGATCTCGTTTTCGTGCTTTCAGAATGAGGCGTGCTGCCGAGTTTTGGACTTTTTGTAGTTTATGCAGGAGGCACAGAGGACAGCCAGAGAGAAGAGAGTTGCAGTAGTCAAGTTTAGAAAGAACAAAGGCACAGACAAGAGTGTTAGTTGTTTGAGAGGAGAGTGTGTGGCGAATGGTGCTGATCTTACGAAGCTCAAAATAAGCTGCTCTACAGACTAAAGATATATGTTTGTAAAGGGTCATGTCAGATGAAAGGGTGAATCCAAGGTTTCTAGCTGATGGTGAGAAAAGAATGTCGGTGTTGCCTATTTGAACAGAAACAGGTTGGGGAGAGGGAAATGTAGTGTTCTTCTTTTTGCACAGTAAGACTTCAGTCTTATCATCATTCAGCTTAAGTTTGTTATCGACCATCCAAGATTTAACATCAGTGATGCATGTCTGAATGGTCTGGATGGCGGAATGTGTCTCTGCAGGGGGACTGGGTTTATACAGCTGGGTAAAACTTGTCTACATTTCTAAATTCTTTCTTAATAAATATCAATTCCACACTTTGGCCTTAAATCAAAGTATTTCCCTTCACAGATATCCCCTTGGGGTTGTCAGATGAGGGTGGTCTCCCATGCCAACAGAAGCTACCATTCAGAGTGGTTTGCTTCTTAGTTGGATACCATGGGTTGACAACTCTTGCCATCAGTACCACCTGACCAGTGATGAGACACAATTTTGTCGAAACACGTGTCTGGTCTAGGTACCTAAACAATGGTCCTCCTTAGGATTAGATTACCTTGTGATACGTCCCCCACAAAGGGACTTTGCTTTGTAAATCTCGGTCCCCCTTGAGGTGGGTCTGATGCTCCCATTAGGCTGTCTGTGAAGGGATACTTATTTCCCTCTCTTTCTCTGCTAAGAGATTTTAGCAAATCTCGGAAGAAAGTCTCTTTTGAGGAGATTGTTTTTAAATATGATATATATATATATCTTTCTCTCTCTCTTTCTCTCTATCTGACACACACACACACACACACACACACACACACACACACACACACACACACACACACACACACACAC